>NC_135397.1:16620261-16862761 GCF_051989625.1 Stigmatopora argus | reverse complement strand
TCCAGTGCGCTTTATATATGGACCAATACTAAAATTATTATCACGATAAAATAAAATAAATCAGTCGATAGGACAATTACGGCAAGCAGCCCCCGACTCTACTATTTCCCGTAGATAAAGTACTGCGCCGTGACTACTGGGATATCGAGTTCTTAATACACCCAGTTCTTCAATACACCCAGTATGAAGTCGCGCGAGCACACTAATTTGGTGCTCGCCGTCATTTCGGCTATATTTACAAAAGAAATCCTGCCGCTAGATGTTGGCGTCAACAGAGCATTCAAAGCTAGACTGTGAACTACCGTATTTTCACGACTATAAGGCACACATAAAAGTCTGAAATTTTCTCCAAAATAGACAGGGCGCCTTATAATCCAGTGCGCTTTATATATGGACCAATACTAAAATTGTTATCACGATAAAATAAAATAGATCCGTCGATAGGACAACTATGGCAAGCAGCCCCCGACTCTACTATTTTCCCGTAGATAAAGTACTGCGCAGTGACTGCTGGGATATAAAAAAAATTGTCAATACACCCAATGGATTGTGGGCTGCTGATCGGCATCAACACTAGCTAGCTACTATTTGTGAATGGATTGTGGTCTGGCGATCGGCATCAACACAGTTGCGAAGCATGGAAGACAGCCTTGGAATACTAGTTACGCTAGCTACTGGCTAGCTACTATTTGTGAACGGATTGTGGCCTGGCGATGGGCATCAGCACAGTTGCGAACCATGGAAGACAGCCTTGGAATAGATACGCTAGCTACTAGCTAGCTACCATCTGCGCCTGGACAAACGTATTAAACTCAGCGTTTTCGATGGACAATTGTTCAATTCGGACACAGAAAATGACGACTTGGATGGTTTTGTGGGTGATGATGACGTGAGTACATTGTAAAATGGCTAAATAAAGTACAACCGAACTCAGTCTTGCTTCCGTTGCCTTTTTAAAAGGACTATTTATCCCAGCAGTCACTGCGCACCGGAAATAGCGTCTGGGGCTGTTTCGTAGACAGCGCCATTACGGTTCGATAATCATCCATAAATAATATATATATGCCATGCCTGGCTTCACGAAAAGTGGCAGGCAGCGCCGGGCTTCTTGCGCTACGATTTGTGAATGGATTGATGGAAATGACGGTGAGTCTGAGAACGAAGAGAGGGGACCCGGCTTTTTGGAAGGCTCGTCTAGACAATTGTTTAATTCGGACACAGAAAATGAGGACTTTGATGGATTTGTGGGTGATGATGACGCAAGTTGTAAAATGTCTAAATAAAGTACAACCGAACTCAGTTTTGCTTCCGTTGCCTTTTTAAAACGTGTTTTTAGCGTGTGGGTGTAGCGTGCAAGAACTATATTTCCCAGCAGTCACTGCGCACCGGAACCCGGAAATAGGCTGCTTCCGGTAGCCAGCGCTATTGCGTTTCGATGTTCATCCATATATAATATATATGCGTCTAAAAAAACGGTGCGTGCTTTGTGTGTTTAAAATACAGAAATAGCACTCGTTACTGACACTGCGGCTAAAAATACGATGCGCCGAATGGTCGTGAAAATACGGTATATATATATATACACATACATATACACATACATATACACATACATATACACATACATATACACATACATATACACATACATATACACATACATATACACATACATATACACATACATATACACATACATATACACATACATATACACATATATATACCGTTGTGGTCAAAAGTTTACAAAGTTTACATACACTTGTGAAGAACATAATGTCATGGGTCTTGAGTTTCCAGTTATTTCTACAACTCTGATTTTATATATATGGTGCACCGCATTACAAGGCGCAGTCTCAGTAACAGCTGCTTTTCTGTATTTGACACACACACAAGGCGCACTGTACCAATGGACGCAGCCAGGCATGGTGCAAAACATACACCAGCTTAAACATACGGACACACGCTAAAAACACGTTTTTTAAAAAGGCAACGGAAGCAAAACTGAGTTTAGTTGTACTTTATTTAGCCATTTTACAATGTACTCACGTTTTTTTTTTATCAATCATCAGCTACAAATCCATCAAAGTCCTCATTTTCTGTTTCCGAATTGAACATTTGTGCAAATGATTCATCAAAAACGCCGGGTTCCCTCTCTTCGTTGTCAGTCACTCACATTGCCATGTGGCTCCACAGAAATGATGCAGACTTTGGCAAAAGCTCGAACAACAGTGCAAGCAGACACGTTAGTCCAAGCATGTATAATTATGATGCGGTGCGCCTTATAGTCGTGAAAATACGGTACTTTGAAGGGAAAATCTTAAGAAAAATCATCGCACGTGGTATCTCTGAGATACTCTGAGACAGGGGTCGGGAACCTTTTTGAAAGAGAGAGCCATAAACAATTCCCATTTTCAAATGTTATTCCTTGAGAGCCATACTCCCAATTTAAAAGTCCAAAAACATGAAAATGTACGATTTTTTTGAGTCATTTTCCCACTTTTAAAGTACAAAAAGACTCTGAATTCTTTTTTACAACATTGTTACGCT
Source organism: Stigmatopora argus (assembly GCF_051989625.1). Taxonomy (NCBI): domain Eukaryota; kingdom Metazoa; phylum Chordata; class Actinopteri; order Syngnathiformes; family Syngnathidae; genus Stigmatopora; species Stigmatopora argus. Next base: position 16,860,211 of record NC_135397.1, on the reverse strand, counting down.
GTTGCTAATCAATGAATATCAATGAGTTCAATGAGTATCAATGAGAGAATGAATGCAGAAGATTTAAATCAATGCCACAGTTCCAATGTGACGTTCCTATTGGTCCGTTCTGGACTCGGCTCCCTCACCAGCAGTTTCCATATTTTAGCTCAGAGCCATATGCACCCATCAAAAGAGCCACATGTGGCTCCCGAGCCATAGCTTCCCTACCCCTGCTCTGAGATATGAATCAAAAGCACATTATTAAGGTCAATATCATAAGGAAGTTAAAATGCCTGTCTTTTTAAATGCAAAATATCAAATTATTCAATTTGAAAAAAGAAATGTCTATCTTGATGAACCTGATGCTTTCTAATTAAAGAAATTAAAATTTTCTTACCAGAAATGTAAGATGTTGTGGCAGCCATATTGCTTCTAATGTAAAAATATCTCATTTCTGTCAATGGTTCATATTACTCCAATAGTTACCACTTTCAAACGAAAAATATAACGAATAAAAAATCAAATTGGAATTTTGATTTATTTCAAAATCAAGGCTACTCGGGTCTGGCCGGTCAGAGCACGTTTATCTAGGTTTAGACGGCAGCGACCTAGGTAAGATGGCCGTGAGTTTTTTTCATGTTTTAGGCAAGATACACAAGTTTTTTTTTCTTAGAATAAATTTTGTTTAGCGTTTTATCTCTTTATATTTTCTCTATTTTGAAATAAATGAAAGTATTGGCCACATTCGCTTGTGTCATGACGCAACGGCGCCATTTTGTCGTGATGTCATCGTGTCACGGCGCCGTCAACTTGCAGTTTTTTTGCATTCCGTGTTTTTATGCGCATATAAGCCGTACCCTCGATTCAGTCATCATTTCAAAAGCGGCTTATGTGCGAGTAAATACGGTACACTAAATTAATCACTCTCTGCATGGCCTTTTTGTCTGCCGCCGTGCTTCCAGCGTACCACACTGTGATGCCGTACGCCAGGATGCTCTCTACAGTGGTTTTATAGAAGGTTATCAGAAGCTTGGTGGCCAAGTTGTTCTTCCTAAGTACCCTGAGGAAATGGAGTCGTTTCTGAGCCTTCTTCACCACTGCCGTGATGTTTGTAGACCATGAGAGCTTATCCGTGACGTGGACCCCCAGGAATTTAAAGGACTGGACCCTGTCTACACATACTCCATTTATGAGGAGTGGGGCCAGATCTGTGCCGTGTTTGCGAAAGTCCAGGATTATTTCTTTAGTTTTCGTGGTGTTCAGTTTGAGATTGTTCACCGAGCACAACAAAGACAGTTTATTGACCTCATCTCTGTAGGCCGACTCATCCCCTCCTGAGATGAGTCCCACCACAGTGGTGTCATCGGCAAATTTGATGATGGAGTTAGACTGGTGGGTTGGTGTACAGTCGTATGTGTACAGGGAGTACAGAAGAGGACTCAGTACACAGCTTTGAGGGGAGCCAGTGCTCAGTGTAATGGAGAAAGAAAGGTGGGGACCAAGTCTAACAGTTTGTGGTCGGTTGGTTAAGAAGTTCTTAATCCAGCAGCAGCAGATGGAAGAGGATATTCCAAGGTGGGAGAGTTTGTCAGCCAGAATGTCCGGTATTCTAGTGTTGAAGGCTGAGCTATAGTCAATGAAAAGCATCCTAACGTAATTCCCATGGTGCTCCAGGTGGCTCAGTGCCATGTGTAGAGCTATGGCGATAGAGGTACTCTGACGTTTCGTCGAAAGACGTTTGGTCCCCGGACGTTTGGTCGAACGGACGTTTGGTCGAACGGACGTTTGGTCGAACAGACGTTTGGTCGAACGGACGTTCGGTAGACGGTCTTGCCAACGAGAATTAGTCTTGAATTAACGATCACTCCGCCAACGGGAGCTAACAGGCTAGGGCGAAAACAGGAAATGCAATAGCCTACCCACGTATTGATTGTGGGTAATGAAGTTTTATTCTGAGAATGGGTGCCATTGCCTATCGGCGTTGTGTTCACGAGTACACTTCATTACCCAGAAAGCCCTCTTTTTGCCCGCGCATGTGCGTTGTGCGTTTCCTGGTCGAAACTCGTCTGAATAAATCGTTCAGTGCTCGTAGATATCAGTTATACACGAAAGAGATGCGGCAAAAAAGACAGTGCACTACAATGATAAACAGCCTCATGTCATGGCCACCTGGCTTTGAAATTTTGATCGTATCGCGGGCGAATTATTCGATCGAAATTTTCGTCGTACCACGAGCTGATCGTAGGTCGAGGTACCACTGTATACTAAAAGACAAACAAACTCCTCTGCGGTTCACGTGTCAGCGGTTGCTTTAAAGTTTGTGTCCTTCACAATAAAAGTCACGGAATATGGACATATACATACACACATTTACAGAAATCTTCTGAATGATGTCAAAGCGCTGTTTGAGTGTAACAAAATAAATTTGAATTAAATTACAACTAAATCTTGAATTATGTCCTTTACACTCTCACCAAAATTAAGAATAATCTGTAATTTACAATTAATTTTCAAATTAGAAATGAGTTAATTGAATTTGAAATGTCTCCTGGGCTTAAGAAGCCTCCAACAATAACACCAACTTTCTGTACTCGTTGCTTAAAACAGAAGGTGTTCTCAAACGTTGTCCCTTCTTATTCAATCCCTTATCTCCTATAGAGATCTTCACTCTTCTTACTAGTCCATCCTTTCCTTTGACAGTCTCTACCACCCCTTGCAAGCTTCCACTCACCTCTAGGTGACAGATCATCAACGTCCACTACAATGTCACCTATTTTTTGGAGGTTCCTCTTCATTGCATGCCACTTCTGTCTTACGATGAGGCTGTGCAGGTATTTTAGCTTCCAACGACTCTAGCGGCGTTTGTTCCGTTTTCTTCCTTCCGTCGTGATGAAAGGCTCAGTGCTGTTTCGAATCTTCTGGACCCTGTTTGCGACAAATCTGTGAAAGCGTCTTGAGTCGTTGTTGATATAACTCAAAACTACATTCCAGTCAGTCCAGAAGTATTCCTTTGCATTGACACTATTGAGTTCTTCTCTTATCATGTTGCTGACGGCGACTGAGATTACTGTTGCGGTCAGTTCAAGCCTTGGTATTATTGTCAGCTTTGTTGGGGAGATGCAGGCTTTTCCGATCACCAGGGAGCAGTGAATCTCACCATTCTCATTTTTTAAGTCTCAGGTAAGAGAACTGCACATCCACTGGTGCTCGCGTCAGAGACTACAGCGAGAGGTATTGTCATCCCTTCCAGATTGACAAAGTCCTGTCTCCAGCTCTCCCACCCGTCGTCTCAGGAAGGCAGGAAGGGGTTCTCTCTCTTTCTCTACTCTGTCCTTGATGTATGTTGTGTACTCCTTCCAGATTGACGAAGTCCTGTCTCCAGCTCTCCCACCCGTCGTCTCAGGAAGGCAGGAAGGGGTTCAGTCTCTCTCTCTACTACGTCCTTGATGTATGTTGTGTACTCCTTTTTGTACTTTTCTTTGTTGAACTTCCTTCGCAGGTGATCGAGTCTGATTTCGGCGAGATGTCTGTTGTCCGGTAAGTACGGTCCTTGTCTGAAAGGCAGTGGCATCTCATAGTGACCCTCTTCATTTAACTTTATTCCTTCCTTAAGTCTGTCTGAGAAGATGAGGTCTTTTTGTGACACTGTCTTGTCGTCTCGTTTCATGCCTTTTTAAATCTGACTCTCGGATGCTAATCACATCCATGAGTGTAAGTGCCGGAAGTTCCTTTACAGCTACCTTATGGCACAGGTCTATTCCTTTTAGGCTTGGGGCTGAGCTGCCTACCACGCTCTCTCTATCTTACATCAGTGAGAACGGCGTAGGGCTCGTTGCCATTTCCAGCCAGCACCTATCTGGGTGTTAATGCTCTGGGACAGTTGTACCGAATTAACAGTCCAATATTACAGGAGAGGATAGGAGGTACCTTGTCAACGATGCATTTTAGGTGAGGCCATCTTCTTGTAGTATTGTTGCTTATCTCATTGTCTAGAAATGTGCTGTCGCTTTGCGTGTCCAGTAGAGCATAAAAAAGCTGCTCCTTTGAAGGCTCGCTATTCACGGACATCCACACAGGCAGAATCATAGAGGTGTTGTTTGCTTGGTCTCCTCTTGTAACATTGAGTGCCATGGCCTGTGTGGAGTCCTCTGGAGTGCTCACTGGTGCTTCTCTTTTTCTGCAAGGTTGGTAGTTTTCATCATGGAGACAGGTGGGTTGTCCCCCTTTGCATACATCACAAGTTAATTGACGACGGCAGTGTTTGGCTTGGTGATTTGTCTTAAGACACCCAAAACATAGCCTGTTCTCTTTTATATGTTTCTGCTTTTCCTCTAATGTTTTCTCTTTGAAGTCTGGGCATTTGGGTAGCTGATGTTTGTCACTTTTACAGCATGGGCATGGAGGTTTTGATTTGCTATTATTTGCTGAATTGTCAAAATCAGCAGCAGTAGATTGTGTACTCAGGACACTTGCTTTGTTTCTCTTTGGTTCTCCTGTGCCTTTCTTTTCGTTGGGCGTGCTAGAGTGAAGTGCGTGTAAGGAAGTGATAGGATTGCAGGCTATTTCTGCTTCTAGAGACACGAAGTGAGAGAACTCTTTGAAGTCAGGAAAGTCTCTGCCATCCATGAGGGCTACGGTGACTTGGCGGTTCCAACAGGAAGCCAGCCAGTCAGGGATTTTAAGCATCAGCTTCTGGTTCTCTTCACAATCATTTAATATATCAAGGCCTTTCACATGAGGCATCGCTTGTAAACATGCATTCAGGAAATCAGAAAATGTTCTTAGCCCCTCCGCATCTTTGGGATGTATTTTGGGCCACTTTGAAAGTTTGTCCCTAAAGGCACGCTGAATCATAAACGTCTGCCCATACCGTTGGACAAGCTTACGCCATGCATCACTGCACGCCTCTTCATCATTTCTATAGAAATTGCCCTCAAGGCATGCTTGTGCTGCACCACTGACATATTTATTAAGGTAGTACAGTTTATCTGCTGGGGCAATGTTCCTTTGATCTATGAGAGACTGGAATGAAGCTCTCCATTCTATGTAGTGGATGAGATCACCACTGAAATTTGTGGGAGTGAGAATAGGCAGTCTGTTTGTGGCTATGCTTTCTTGTATTGCTTGGACTAGTTGGAGAACATCTGTAGGGTGGGTCAGATTGTCACTGAAAGTTCACTGTCTGTTTGGATGCACGGGTTGACTAGCCAAACTTTCCTCTTTGATCTCTTTCTCATAAGTTTCAAGTTTGGTGCGTGCTGCTTCTATGCCTTCCAGTGCTTGTATGCGTTCTAAGTGAACACGCTGTATTTCCAAATTACTTTTATGCTGCTCTTCCATCAATCTATTTTTTTCCTTTTGTTTAATTTCTTCTTGCATTGCTTTATATTGAACTTCCTTTGCAGCTAACTCAGCAGCCGCTTCTATTCGCTTTAAAGTAATGCTCGACTCAGAACGATGACTGATTTGTGACATAGATGCAGTTCCATATTTTGAGTGTGCATATTCTTGTTTTAGTAGCTGATGGACATTGTGCTTGGCATCTTTCTCATTGAATTCTCCACTTGTAGACAGACGCTCGAAAGTTAATTTAACAAAGTCCTTTGTTACAGCCTCACATGCATCAACTTTCCTTCGGGGTTCTGTGGATGGCGGGACTCTCTTTCTTAAGTCTTCATAAAGGTTCAATATTTCCTTCATTCCATTTTCTGTGTCATCTGCCATGTTGGATAACTGAATCAGAAATCTCTTTCTTTAACGTTTCTCTGGCTGTTCTGATTTTAATTTTCCATTGTTCGTATAGTCTCATCAAACGCCTTTCCCTTTTATCTATTTCCTCCACTTGATACTCTCGCATTTTCTCCGTAGGTTTGGAATGGCGTTCTGTATGACGAGGCATGTTTAGCAGTAGCTCTGCACTTTCATCATGAAGTTCGGTTAGCCGTTTTTCATTGCTTTCAAATTGTTCCTTTAATACTTGTCACATTCTTCATTTAGCAACCGTCTATCATCTATTTGTTCTTGTAGCTTATTTCTCAGTTCTTTCATGTCATACATTTTGTTAGTTAGTAATAAAGTCTTTAATGTTACCGTCGCCGTTGACCACCACACTTGCTTGCTACTCGCTGACGTTTCCTTTTCGTTCCGTAGTTCAGCAGCTCGATGCAGGTTATTCTTCACTTTTGACCACCACACTTGCTTGCAATTTACTGATGTTTCCTTTCCTTCCCTAGCTCAGCAGCTCGAACAAGCAGGTGCGGGTCAATTTCTCACTGTAGTGTACCAGCCGAAAGATGGTCAACTCTTAACTGATGGTTTTCAGTTCGTTTAAATGTATTCCGTTCCCTTTCCATAAACATCCAACCACCGTGAGAAATTGTGCCGCTTCAGCCAGTGCTAAGATGTATACTAAAAGACTAACAAACTCCTCCGCGGTTCACATATCAGCTGTTGCTTTAAAGTTTTTGCCATTCACAATAAAAGTCACTCACGAAATATGGACATATACATTTACAGAAATCTTCCTAATTACGTCAAAATGCTGTTTAAGAGTGTAACAAAATAAATTTGAATTAAATTAAAATTAAATCATGAATTTGTTCCTTTACAACCCTAATAATTTGCTTTTGATTCATACAGTATCTCAGAAATACCACGTGTGATGATTTTTCTTAAGATTTTCCCCTTCAAAGTAACACAATTGTACTCCCTATTAAAACCATACATTTGGAGGTGAAAATTGTGAATCAGGGGGCGGCTTATACGCGAGTAAATACCTTATATATGATCCATATATATATGCTATTGGTAACGGGTACAATGTTCCACAAAATTACTGAAATAATTGAACATGGTCAAACAATAATTTGGAAAATCTCATCAGGTCAGATTATAATTTTGCCTTTACTTATTGATACATAAAGAACATACAAAGCAATCTATTTTTTAAACTCATAAAATCAAGACGCGGGGCTTTTGTTTTACCACTACTAGTATGGTCTTCACCTTTGTCTACTTTTAGGTGCTTTTGGCTGTATCTGGAGGTCCTTCTTCTTCATCAATGCTCAGACAAGTCCAAGAGGTGTGTGTACCTGCCATGCGATCACCAGGAATTACTGAGTAGACACAGTACACTTTGTTAACCTATTCCTTGATGTCTTTTATGAAGTATCTTGCCCACTCCTCTTCCAGGGTTTGAGTTTGAATGCTCACAAGAAATTGAGATTCATGCCAGGAATTATCTACATTGATGGTAAATTACAAACTTGAACACCAGAACACACTCGTGCTTGGTTGCAGAAATCAGTTTGAATGTATATCTTCACAGAGGGTGGTGCTTTGGATCAGTCTCTGCACGAGAGAAAGCAAACAGTGACAAAGCTGGACGATATTTTTAAGGCCTCAGGATTTCCCTATTACATTGTGCCGTTAGAACAGGTTAGTTTTGATAATGAGTTGTCTGTTATAAATCTAAAATCAGGCAGAGTTCTGCATGCCCAGAGTGTTATTCAGTAATACCTTGAGATATGATCTTAGTGCATTCTGGGACAGAGCCCATATGTCGATTTACTCGTATCTCAAATCAACTCTTCCCATAGAAATGAACAAAAAAAAATTAATTTGTTCCCATCCTCTGAAAAAGCACCAAGAAACAGAATATTACAATGGAAAAACAATTTTATTGGTTCTAATTCACCATCTATTAACAGAGCAACAAATAACTATGTAGTGGTTATATTGTTCAATACTACATTTTTTTTGCACAGCAACGCGCACGTAACATAAATTTAACTTAAATAAAATTAGATTATGATACCGACACACTTAAAAATAAGTTTTAATCTTACCTTACACTAAAATTAATTCTAATTTTGTTTTAATTTTTTAAAAACTTTTCTACTTCGGGCTTGGCTCTTTTTGCCTCGTTTCCACCTTCACTTTTAGCCAGAATTTTTTAGGAACCTATCTAGGGTTGTTTGCTTTTGTCTTCCCTTCAAAATATAATGAAAATGACACAGACAAAAATCCTCACAATAGGATAACGCACAACCACTTGCCAACTTGTCCGTGTGCTCCTCTCATATTGGCGAGCCAGCTCCGTCACGCGTATACCACTTTTTTGTGCCTAATATCGATTGTCATCATACGCCTTGTCGTCACACTACCCTTCATTGCACCTGCTTTCTTTGGACCCTTTGTTTTTCCCTTGATTCTGCACTGACTAACGCAAAAAAACCACGGAAAAATGCAACGCTCCGCCCGGTGCTCGTAGATGTCTTTACATGAGGGAGATGCAGCGAGAAAGACAGTGTGCTGAAATCATAAGCAGCCTCTTGCGTCTCGGCCACCTGGCTGGCTCGTATCTCAAAATTTGTCTCTTATCTCAAGGAAAATATTTGCTCAGAATTTTACTCGTATCTCAAATTGTTCGGGTACTCGTATGTCAAGGTATTACTGTATATAATATGGTTCTAATCATGTTGGTATCCAGAGAAATCATGTGCTCCCGATAGGGCGTTCTCCATTTTAACAATGATTTCATTCCTCATGGTTACTGAATTTTCGCTTCTTCCTTCTTTATTTTATGTAATGCACGGTAGATTCATTCATTATGCATTAGATGACGCAGGATGTTTAAGAGGCATTTTCAACGCCAATTCAAAATCCAACAATGCTGGAAAAGCCTCGGCGTAGTCCTTCTGTGCACGGTGGGAAATGTATGTAATGCAATCCAAAGAAAAAGCACAGTGGTCTTTGTATTATTGGCTTGTCATTCTTCTCCGGTGAAATTTCACTTCTGCGTGGAGTGCCACCCATTTCGGCGCCAAAGAGGAAGTGCCCTGATTTCCGCCATTTTTCATCTCCCGTCTTCCGCTTGCGAGTGTCAGCTTGGATTTTGACATTTTTATGAACTTTTTTTATACTTAAAATAAAAAAACGCAATGTACTGAAGCCGCAAATGTGAATCCGTGAAGTGGTGAAGAATCACAGTATGTATTGTATTTCCTCTAAAAAGCCACTGAATACCAATATATTGTAGTAACGGCGGGCCAAAAACCCTGATTTTTAATGGCTTCTTTACAGGATGCTGCTTCAGGTGGTAGAAAGTATGAAAGTCCCCTTGTCCCTCCTTGTTGATAGTCCTCTGTAGAGATGTCCCGGATCTGATCGAAAATCAAGCACTGTCATGTCATTTTCAGAGGCCTGGAATTGGGTAAAAAAAAAGATCGGGTTACTTAAATTACTTAAGCAAAAGTAGGCAGGTGCATAAATTTGGGCACCCTTGTTGTTATATTGATTTGAATATCTTTAGCACTAATTATTGGAAATCTGTTTGATTAGCTCATTGACCCTTGACTTATATACACAGGCGAAGCCAAAGGGTATTTAAGGTGTCTAGTTGCAAGTTGTTCTCCTTTTTGCAGCTTCTCTGAAGAGTGGCAACATGGGAACCTCATAACAACTGTCAAATGACCTGAAAACAAAGATTGTTTAAGGATTGTTTATGGAAAGGATACAAAAAGCTAGCTCATTTCAGATAGCAGTTTCCACTGTGAAAGACATAGTGAGGAAATGAAAGACCACAGCCACAGGTCTAGGTAAGGTCTGGAGTGGCAGGCCAAGAAAAATCTCAGATAGGCAAAGGCGTAGGATGGTGAGAACAGTCAAACTCAAACCACAGTCCAACTCCATAGACCTACTGCAAGAGCTTGCTGCGATGGTGCCATCGTGCATCATCTATTCAGCGGGCTTTGCGCAAGGGGATGCTGTATGGAAGCGTAATGCAGCAGAAGCCTGTTCTACGCACATGCCTCAGCCCCCAGACTGTCCATGCCCAGAAACCATCAGACCTGACTGAACTGGAGATGTTTGGTAAAGAATAATGGTCAAAAATACCTTCAACCAGAATCCAGCCCCCCATTGAAAGCTGTAGGAGGTTATTTCTGCCAAAGGAGGATCTACTAAATATTGATGAAATTTTCTCTTAAGGTGCCGAAGTTTATGCATCTGCCTGCTTTTGTTTATGTAATTATTGCACACTTTCTGTAAATCCTATAAACTTCATTTCACTTCGCAAATATCACTGTTTTCCTGCTATGATATATATAACTGAAATTGCTGATCCAAACATTCAATGATTTATAAAGGAACATCTTGAAAATCATCAGGGGTGCCCAAACTTTTCATACGACTAAATCTCCCAAAAATCCCAATCTAGAGAGCCCATTGGAATCTTTTTAATATACCAATTTATTTACAAAAACCAAATATCCAAACGTAATTTGTTCGCAACCTTATTTTGTGCTCCACAGCTGATTTGTAAGTTATCGCTAATAACCCTCTTATTAGTCTTAAATGTTAAATAGCTTTGGAGGAAAAAAGACGTTTGGATATGCTATTTTTCCCACTTGCAGTATCGGATCCTGATCCGCAGAGCCCCAAAATCAGGAGACTCGGATTCAACTTGCGTGCAAAATTATGCGTTCAAGACATCCGTTGTACTTGGTCCCTGCCTGGCTTGGCCTCCCTGATCCAACGCTAGTATTTCTTTTCTTTGGTGCAGATGACTTCGCCATAATATTGTTTTCCCTTTTGCAGTGGTCGGTGATGGCTGTCCCCGTTCTTTTATTGCTCTTGTTTGTCTCGGTGCACTTTCTTTTTCAGTGTTAAATTTCCTCCTTGTTTCCCCTATATATTATTTATTCCATAATTTGCGTGAAATTTTATATCTAAAATTGCATTTGTCTCTCTGGTGGATTTTGTCCTTTGGATTAACCAAAATCGGGTGTGGAGTTGTGTGTTTGACAGGTGTGTTGAGCGTATTCTCCTTGCTCTTTGGATACATTCTGTATTCCCTCTCACCTATGGCAGCGTTGCCCTTCCCCTGCATTATTGTTTTTGTTTGTTTTTTTCTTCCCCTCCTGTGTTGTGGTGTTCTTCATCTTAACTTGTTTTGCACCTTTTGCTATTCCCCACTGTGGATCCTGACATCTTTTAAGTGCCTGTTGTATGTGTTTTTCATCCTGTGTTCTGTCCCCTGGGTCCGTGATTATTGCGAGGTGTTCTTGTAATGTTCCAGTTACTGACAACATAAGGATAGTGGAGTGTTCAGATGTACAGAGGATGTTTTGGTAGGTGTGTCGATTTACTATATACTTTTTTTCTTGATGTCTGTGTGATGTTCAGTGCCGGGAAAAAGTATTTGCCCCCTTCCTGATTTAATTGTTTTTTGCATATTTATCAGACACACAGCTTTCAGACCATCAAATCATTTTTTATGACACATAGAAAACCCAAGGAAAGAGAAAATGCATTTTCTAAATAATGATTTTATTTACAACGGCAGAAAATATCTGTCTGGCCCTCTGTGAAAAAGTAATTGCCCTGCATTGTTAAATCACAAAATAACTGTGACTAATCACAATTGTAGGCAGGCTAAGTTCAATTTCACAGGCCACACCTAAACCTGATTACCACCACATTTCTTAAATTAAGATAACATTTAAATAGAATGTGTCAGACAAAGTGAAGTAGGCTACAAGATCAGCACATCATGCCATGAGCCAAAGAAATTCAAGAAGAAATGCGAAAAAAGTGATGGACGTTTGTCAGTCTGGAAAAGGTTACAAAGCCATGTGCAAGGCTTTGGGGCTCCAGCGAACCACTGTCAGATCCATTATCCACAAATGGAGAGAGCTGGGAACAGTGGCAAACCTTCCCCCAACAGGTCGGCCAGCTAAAATTACTCCATCAGTGCGACGACTACTCATCCAGGAGGTCACAAAAGAACCTAGAAAAACATCGAAAGAACTGCAGACCTCACTGGCGTCAGTTAAGGTCAATGTTCATGACTCTACTATAAGAATAACATTGGCCAAAGCTGGCATCCATGGCATAGTTCCAATATAAAGGCTCGTCATACCTTTGCCAAAAAACATCTTGATGATCCTCCACACTTTTGGAAAAACATCCTGTGGACTGATGATTCAAAAGTTAAACTTATTGGAAGGTGTGCAGCCCGTTACAATTGGCAAAAAAAATGGCACAGCATTCCGTCAAAAAAACACTATACCAACAATGAAGCATGGCGGTGGCAGTATGATGGTCTGGGGCTGCTTTTCTGCCTCAGGACCAGGATGACTTGCTGTAATTGATGGAAGAATGAATTCTGCTGTCTGCCAGCAAATTTTGTAGAACGTCTGGCCCTCAGTTCGTGAGCTCAAACTCCAGCGCTCTTGGAGCATGCAGCATGACAACGATCCAAGGCACACCAGCACGTCCACCTCTGAATGGCAAAAAAAACCCCACAAAGTTAAAGTTTTGGAGTGGCCAAGTCAAAGTCCGGATTTAAATCCTATTGAAATGCTGTAATGTGATCTGAAACGGGCTGTTCATGCTAGAAAACCCTCTAATTTCGCAGAATTGAAACAATTCTGCACAGAAGAGTTGGCCAAAATTCCTCCAAAGCATTGTAGAAGGACTCACACATTATCATAATTGCTTGATTTCAGTTATTGCTGTCAAAGGCGGCACAACCCGTTTCTAGGTTCAGGGGCTAATTACTTTTTCACAGAGGGTCAGACAAGTTTGTTATTTTTTCTGACTTGGTAAATGAAATCATCATTTAGAAACTGCTATTTCTATTTCCTTGGGTTGTCCATATACTAAAATTTGTTTGATGATCTGAAACCTTTGTGTGTGATAAATATGCAAAAAACAAATCAGAAAAGGGCGCAATACTTTTTCACATCACTGTATTTTCATGTCCAGAAGAACAATGGATTGGTCCATTTCCTCTTAGTGTGTGATTTTGAGGCTACTCGTGGTGTCTAAGGAGTTGAGATGATCTGTGCGGTGTTGTGTATGTCTTATTTTGATTATCGCCACAATGTTGTCCATGTAATGTTTCAACGGTTTGTATTGCTCCAGGGCCTCCATGAGAAGCCCACACAGGATATCAGAGAGTGGGTCTCCCATAGCAACCCCTTCTTTCTATCTGTATATGGTGTCTCTGAATTGAAAGCATGTACAGTGGGGCAAATCATAATCGGACATAGGCCCCTGTTGTAGTTATCACAACACAAAAAGCCTACTTGTCATCACACGCAGAAACTGCGTGTGACGAAATTGATGGTGCTTCTCCATAAGCTACGTTTACTCGGCAAAAGACCTATTTCTAGTACGGACTTGTAATTGGCATTCTGCTATTGTGGATACAGGTCGCTTACCTCTCGCTTACCTCTCACTGTCTTCCACTTACCTTACTTCAGTCAGCTAGTAGGAGGCAGATCACCACCCAAAACCTCTTTTTATATTACCGCAGAAGGGAATGTGTCTTATGTTACCGCGAGTTTAGATGTCTGATGGATGTGGGGAAAAAACTGTCCTTAAGCCTACTTGTCCGTGCTTTGTGGGACCTATAGCGTCTTCCAGAGGGCAGCAGCTGGAACAGATTGTGACCAGGGTGGTAAGGGTCCCCTATGATGTTCTTGGCTCTGCTGAGGTAACGAGGGCTGGCAATGTCTTCCAGTGAGGGCAGAGAGCAGCCGACAATCCTCTGGGCAGTGTTAATCACTTTCTGCACAGCCTTTTTGTCTGCCGCCGTGCTTCCAGCGTACCACACTGTGATGCCGTACGCCAGGATGCTCTCTACAGTGGTTTTATAGAAGGTTATCAGAAGCTTGGTGGCCAAGTTGTTCTTCCTAAGTACCCTGAGGAAATGGAGTCGTTTCTGAGCCTTCTTCACCACTGCCGTGATGTTTGTAGACCATGAGAGCTTATCCGTGACGTGGACCCCCAGGAATTTAAAGGACTGGACCCTGTCTACACATACTCCATTAATGAGGAGTGGGGCCAGATCTGTGCCGTGTCTGCGAAAGTCCAGGATTATTTCTTTAGTTTTCGTGGTGTTCAGTGTGAGATTGTTCACCGAGCACCACGAAGACAAATTGTTGACCTCATCTCTGTAAGCCGACTCATCCCCTCCTGAGATGAGTCCGACCACAGTGGTGTCGTCAGCGAATTTGATGATGGCGTTAGACTGGTGGGTGGGTGTACAGTCGTATGTGTACAGGGAGTACAGAAGAGGACTCAGTACACAGCCTTGAGGGGAGCCAGTGCTTAGTGTAATGGAGGAAGAGAGGTGGGGACCAAGTCTAACAGTCTGTGGTCGGTTGGTCAAGAAGTTCTTTATCCAGCAGCAGATTGAAGAGGATAGTCCAAGGTGGGAGAGTTTGTCAGTCAGAATGTCCGGTTTTATGGTGTTGAAGGCTGAGCTATAGTCAATGAAGAGCATCCTCACGTAGTTCCCATGGTGTTCCAGGTGGCTCAGTGCTGTATGAAGAGCAATGGCAATAGCATCGTCAGTGGACCTGTTTGCTCTATAAGCAAACTGGTGAGGGTCAATTGAGGGAGGGATTGTATTCCTGATATGGCGGGCCACCAACTTTTCAAAGCACTTCATGATCACAGGCGTGAGGGCAACAGGCCTATAATCATTCATGCTGCCAATGGTTGGCTTTTTGGGGACAGGGATGATGGTGGCAGATTTCAGACAAGATGGAATGATGGATTGTTGCAGGGAACAATTGAAAATGTATGTGAAGACTCCAGCCAGCTGGTCAGCACAGGCTTTGAGCACCTTCCCAGGTACTCCGTCTGGGCCAGCAGCCTTCCTGGTGTTTACAGACCGCATTACCAGTCTCACTTCCTGTTCCCGGAACGTCAGTGTATTGCTGCAGGGTGGTGGTGGGGGTGTTGAGACTGGGTCTGATTTGTCAGTCTCAAAGCGGGCAAAGAAACGGTTCAAATCCTCCGCTAGTGAGGCATCTGCATTAACAGACATTATTGTTATTGTAGTTGGTAATATGTCGTATTCCTTGCCACATCTTCTTTGGGTTATTTTCTGTAAAGTGCTCCTCAATTTTTTTGGTATATGCTGCCTTGGCCTTTTTAATGCCTCTTCAGCTCAGCTCTGGCAGCTCTATATTTTATCTTGTCCCCTGATCTAAAGGCGGAGTTACGGCATTTGATGAGTGCCTGTGTCTCATTGGTCATCCAGGGTTTTTGGTTAGGAAAAACCCGTATTCGTTTATCTATAGTGACGTTGTCAATGCAGTTTTTTATGTAAGAGAGTACAGAGTCCGTGTAGTCCTGGAGGTTGTCGTGTACAAAAAGTTCCCAGTTGGTGCGGGAAAAACAGTCCTGCAGCCGAGAGAGTGCGTCGTCGGGCCAAGTTTTTATTATCTTTATTTGTGGCGTTGTTTGCCTACGGAGTGGAGTGTAAGCGGGGGTGAGAGATAGGCAGAGGTGAGTATATAGTCAACCACCAATTGTGCAAGTTTTCCTACTTGAAAAGATTAGAGAGGCCTGTAATTGTCAACATGGGTAGACCTCAAACGTGAGAGTCAGAATGTGGAAAAACCCACACAAAATCACATTGTTGGATTTTTAAAGAATTTATTTGCAAATCATGGTGGAAAATGAGTATTTGGTCAATACCAAAAGTTCATCTCAATACTTTATGTACCCTTTGTTGGCAATAACTGAGGCCAAACATTTTCTGTAACTCTTCACAAGCCTTTCACACACTGTTGCTGGTATTTTGGCCCATTCCTTCATGCAGATCTCCTCTAGAGCAGTGATGTTTTGGGGCTGTCGTTGGGCAACACGGACTTTCAACTCCCTCCACAGATTTTCTATGGGGTTGAGATCTGGAGACTGGCTAGGCCACTCCAGGACCTTGAAATGGTTCTTACGAAGCCACTCCTTTGTTGCCCTGGCTGGTTGTTTGGGATCATTGTCATGCTGAAAGACCCAGCCACGTCTCATCTTCAATGTCCCTGCTGATGGAAGGAGATTTTCACTCAAAATCTCTCGATTCATTCTTTCCTTTACACAGATCAGTCGTCCTGGTCCCTTTGCAGAAAAACAGCCCCAAAACATGATGTTTCCACCCCCATGCTTCACAGTGGGTATGGTGTTCTTTGGATGCAAACACGAGAATGTGTGTTTCTACCAAAAAGTTCTATTTTGGTTTCATCTGACCATAACACTTTCTCCCAGTCCTCTTCTGGATCATCCAAATGCTCTCTAGCGAACTGCAGACAAGCCTGGATGTGTACTGGCTTCAGCGGGGGGACACGCCCGACAGTGCAGGATTTGAGTCCCTGGCGGCGCATTGTGTTACTCATAGTAGGCTTTGTTACTGTAGTCCCAGCTCTCTGTAGGTCATTCACTGGGTCACCCCGTGTGGTTCTGGGATTTTTGCTCACCGTTCTTGTTATCATTTTGACGCCACGGGGTGAGATCTTGCAAGGAGCCCCAGATCGAGGGAGATTATCAGTGGTCTTGTATATCTTCCATTTTCTTATAATTACTCCCACATTTGATTTCTTTACACCAAGCGTTTTACCTATTGCAGATTCAATCTTCCCAGCCTGGTGCAGGTCTACAATTTTGTCTCTGGTGTCCTTCGACAGCTTTTTGGTCTTGGCCATAGTGGAGTTTGGAGTCTGAGAGACTGAGGTTGAGGACAGGTGTCTTTTATACTGATAATTAGTAAAAACAGATGCTATTAATACAGGTAACGAGTGGAGACCTCGTTAGACCCTGTTAGAAGTTAGACCTCTTTGACAGCCAGAAATCTTGCTTGTTTGTAGGTGACCAAATACTTATTTCCCACTCTAATTTGGAAATAAATTCTTTAAAAATCAAACAATGTGACCTTGTTTTTTTTCTCCCAGCATTCTGTCTCTCATGGTTGAGGTTTACTCATGTTGACAATTACAGGCCTCTCTAATCTTTTCAAGAAGGAGAACTTGCACAATTGGTGGTGGACTAAATACTTTGCCGCACTGTAAATGTAATCAATGAATTAGAGTTGCTGTGTGATACCCTGTCCTATTAGGTTTGTTTGTTTTTCTTTAGTGTCCTGTCTGTTCTTAAGTGGTCCTGCAATATCTGAATTGTAGCCTGTATGGGTGTTTTGATAAAAAATGAAATGTGAGATTAACACCGTTTTTCTGCACTTTAATGTTGCTTAGTTTTGATGGGAGTTTTGAGTTTTTTTCAATGTTGATTTGTGACTTCCAATAGTGGTTTTAATGTTTGATGCTGTCTACGTTGAGGTGGAGATTTGGAGCTGGTTTATGAATATTTGGCTTGCCATAGATCCTTGCGATGATGTTTGCCACCAGTTTCATATGGTTATTCACTGAACCCAATTTAGTGTAAAATAAAATGATTGGCCAAGCAATGTCACGTGATAATCTGCAGCCAGTGATGGTCAAGCGCGGCATGTTATCGTGAATAGAAATGAGTAGTCGATGCTTCTTGACCTCCGTGGCAGAGGATCCACCGAACCCTTGAGACCAACTCACCGAACCCGTAGGGTTCGATAGAACCCAGGTTAAGAACCACTGGCCTAGGCGATATGACAAAAATTATCACGATTAAAAAAAACAACAACAAAAAAAAACAAATGTCAAATTATCGATAAATATCACAATAACTATAACATCTTTTTTTCTTTCGAATCTGAAACTTCAAGCTTCTATGAATAAGTAAATAAATTACTATCCTCGTTATTCAATTATGAAGGTAACTACGGTACCTTACTTTCAATGAAAAGGGAAGATAAAATATGATTTTTAAAAGTATTTTTTTTGTTTTGTTGTGCAATTAAGATTAAAACATGTTTCACGGGCATCTGTATTTTTATGAACTTGCCTTCAAACCAAAACTAGCTGTACAATATGAAATGAATAAAATAATCAACTCAAGACATCATCACCCTTGGCAATTTTCAGCCTCACAAAAAGAAACAATGTAAATTTACCTCACTTGGCCATTTAAGTTTTTTATTTTTTTTAATTTGGAAGAACTTAACCATTTTAACCCGACTTAACAAGTTTTAGTTGTTGGCAACGTTTTCATAACATTTGATTAAAATAGGTGAAACCTGTTGATAACAAGAGTTACAGGCTGTCCTCAAATGAGTAGAGTGGGGTCAAATGGGTCAAGGAAATTTTCAATAAGCCTGTGGTTTATTCATAGATATTTAAGAGGCATTTAGAAAAAAAAGAAGAAAGAAAGAAAACACAATAGGGAGACTTGGATCTTTTAGTGGGTTTCCTTGGTGTTGTCCTGCATCTCATAAGTCTTTTTTTTCTGTCATGGTCTGTGTCATCCACTCTATCGCTAAACATGTTAAAAATAGCTGTTTGTTCCTTACCATCTTCTTTGTCGACTGAACGTTGGTCTGGAACTAACATCCACATTGCATCAGCGCCTCTGTTCTTCGTGGTGGTCGGGTGGTGGAATTGCAGTATAAATTTATCGAATTGTATTGAAAGTTTCTCTTATTATTGTTGACAAAATTATTTGATGATAATTGTCCTTTTTTGCGAAGGTCAAGTACTAATTGATTGAATGACTGACCATTTTGGGTCCCCGGACGTTTGGTCGACCGGACGTTTGGTCGACCGGACGTTTGGTCGACCGGACGTTTGGTCGACCGGACGTTTGGTCGACCGGACGTTTGGTCGACCGGACGTTTGGTCGACCGGACGTTTGGTCGACCGGACGTTTGGTCGACCGGACGTCCGGTCGACCGGACGTTTGGTCGACCGGACGTTTGGTCGACCGGACGTTTGGTCGACCGGACGTCTGGTCGACCGGACGTTTGGTCGACCGGACGTCTGGTCGACCGGACGTTTGGTCGACCGGACGTCTGGTCGACCGGACGTTTGGTCGACCGGACGTCTGGTGGACCGGACGTCTGGTCGCCGGGTTGTTACTGTTGAAACCATCTCTCAAAATTATAATCATGAGATAGAGTTTAATATCTAAATATCTAATATCAACAGTAAACTCTGTCATAATTTGACAGCGAGCAAACCCGGCGACCAAACGTCCGTTCTACCAAACGTCCGGTCGACCAAACGTCCGGGGACCAAACGTCTTTCGACCAAACGTCCGGTCACGACCATTTTATACCACTACGTACCACACTTAAGTAGTGCTTAGAGTTTATTTTTGATGTTTTCTTTTGGATCTTTTTTAATACTTCAAAAGTGTCGTCATGCAGTAGCTGCTGGATCTGCTCTATTGTGTCTGTGTCCAATACTACTGAAGTTCTGCCTGTATCTGCTGGGAGGATTGTAATGTCTTTGTTTTTTGATAGTGTTGCCATTGCTTTTGCTTCCTTTTTGGTGATATTGCTGCATGATGGTTTGGCTGTCAGTGATCCAGAATGTATCCAAAGAGCTGGTAGAAAGCATAAAATCAATCCACCTGTCAAACCGCACACAACTCACACAGATATTGGTTCATACAAAGGACAAAATCCACCCGGAAAATGCAATTCTCTATGCAGAATTCTGTGGAAGTAATGCAATAAATCATACAAAGAGGAAAAGGCGAAGTGTTTCATCACTAGAGAAAAAAAACTGTGAGAAGGAGACGAAAGAGAGAAAAACTAAAGCATGGGTGTCAAAACTTCCACAAATGGCCGCAGTCTGGTTTTTGTTCGAACTGATCCAACACTGACAGTTTAACCAATTCAGTTGAAACCAGCTGCACCCTACGGCAATCTACTGATTACACTTTGAAGACACCAGATTGGTGAAAATGTATCATTTTCCCTAGTTCGAATGAAATCATGTACCCACTGCTGCCCTTGAGGACCTGTTTGGACACCCATGAACTACAGCAAAAAAAGGAACAAGCAATAGGAACACCACAAGTCAGCCATCATCCCACCATTGACTGGAAAAAGGCCACAATCATCCACACAGAAGAAAACAAACATTAGCATTGGATTAGTGAGGCCAGCGCGATCAGGAAGCAGGGACGATGGAGCTTTCATACTCTACCACCTGGAGCAGTATATGGACAGCTGATGGCGTGACTTGCCTATCAATTTTGACAGGTAAGTCACACCTTCCTGGAACATCAGCTGAAAGTCACCTACACCAGTGACAGTCTGGAGAAGGCGGAATACGCCAAAATATGTCAGTTAAGAAAATGACCTAAAAATGCAGCGTTCCCTCGTAGCTATTATACAAACCCGAGCTACAATGAGTACAACAACTGCACAATTAAGCTTGTCAAAAGTATAGCCTTATTACCACTACAACAGAACGATTTAAGACTAGCCTTGGGTGGTTAGACATGTCAGGTAAGAAAATGACAAAAAAAATGAATATCTATGAAAATGAACAAAACCAATTCAGCGTTTTTTTGACAATCACTGTATGTTGGCTCTGATTAGAATTTTACACAATTAATTTGCAGCCTCGGAATTCCAGGTAGTTTGTTACAGCAAGTTAATTTTATCTGTGTGTTGCCGGCAGCATTGTGATTTTTCAGTTCACATAATACTAGGCTGTTAGTCCCGAACTGATTAATTATCTGACTCTCAACTTGTAGGTTCTTGACCTCCCAAGTTCAGTTATCATGATGGCTCCCTCCTCCCAGCAAAAAGCAAGTTCCTACAAAGCATCTGTGGATGACTTCATCCGAAAAGATACCTGTAGTCAGTTAACACCTGAGCAGAAGAACGACACATCATTCCACTTTGTCCAAGAATTACAGACTCGACAACTGCGCCAGCTCATTAACTGTTTTAAAACACTGACAGCCAAAGAAGACATTTTGAGTAATTTGAGGTAATTCATTTTATATTCATTCTGTGCTTACAACACTTGAGTTGATAAGCATTTGCTTTTATTTGAATTATACAATTAAAATAGAATATTAATAAAATGAAAACTTTTGTCGGTCTATCAATCTGAAATATTTTTAGAATTGATTGCTCTATAGATGATTCTATCCATTAACTGATTAATTAATAGTTTTATTGACTGTGATTTATTTTTGTAGAAGCGCTATTCCCCTAATTTTGTGTTCATTAACCAAATATTGTTGTTTAATTATTTTTATTAAATGATTAAATGCAACATAATAGACGACACTATTACAGTATCATGAGAATCCATTTCCCATGTTGGAAATATTTTACTAGTCTTGTATCAATGCAGCTACATCTGAGATATCAGGGTTCCCGCAGGTCTTTAAAAAGCCTTCAAATGTATTGAATTAAAAACTATGTAATTATGGTCTTAAGTTGTCTTAAATTGACTGTAAAGTCATTCTGGATATTCAATTTCTGTACAGTATAATTAATATTGATGGCAATACATTATGAGGCACCCAAAAATGCACTCACTCTTCCCGTAATGGTGATTTGAAACAATAAACACGTGACAGCTAAATCCAGCTGTCCCAGATTTTCAGCCACGTTCAGCAGGCTGTCTACCGTAAAACTGCAATTTTTGACTTCCTAGTGCGAGATTGAATGACATGCATATACCGATGTTGTAGTCCACACATCACCCCAATCATTGTTGTGCTGAAAATTAGATTTTTTTTTTGAAGATGGTCATCCAGAAGCAGAGAAGGTTACAATTTAAATTTGTCAAAATTTGGTAAACCACCTCCGAGAGCTGAGCGATATGACAAAAATTATCACGGTAAAAAAATCAGTCTATCGATAACTATCACATCTTTTTTCTTTCAAATTTGAAACATCACACTTCTGTGAATAAGTAAAAATCTTACTTTCCTCCTTATTCAATTGTGAAAGTTTGAGTTTGATTTTTTTAATAAGGGAGAGCACATATTAATGAACATATACACTTGTACCTCTACTTACGAAATTAAATTATTCCAAGACTTTTTCGTAACTTGAAAATTTGGTAAGTAGAGGTGTACTTTATATATAAATTCTCAGATTCGTTATACGGTCCTCACACAACTTCCTACTAGACCCTTTAAAATTGGTCAAAGTGTCCCAATTTTGTATGAAAGATGTGAGGAAACACAAAAATGTGAATATTATAAGGAAATTATTTATTAATGTCTTTAAATAAATAAAGAATGGGAAAATGTGCCCTGCCCCGGTGAAATATCTCTTAATGCGTTCCGAGACTGAGCTCATATGTCGATTTTCTCGTAACTCAAACGAACGTTTCCCATAGAAATGAACTAAAAACAAATTAATTCGTTCCAACCCTCTGAAAAAAACTCCCAAAACAGGATATTGGATTGGAAAAACATTTTTATTTGTTCTAATTCGCCATCTATTAACAAAGTAACACATAACTAGTGGTTTAATATTACTAAAATGTGTTTAATAGTACTAAAATTAGACCGATTTTGCAGGGGGGGAGAGAGAGAGACAGAGAGGGGAGGGCGGGGGTACGAGAGGGGGGGACTTTTTGCACAGCAACGCGCTCGTAACATAACATAAACAAATTTAAAATAACTTGGATTACGATGCAGACACACTAAAAAATAAATTTAATCTAACCTAACACTAAACTTAATTCTAATTTTGTTTGACATTTTGATACCTTTCTTCTCCCGGGTTGGCTCTATTTGCCCCGCCTCCACAATGACTTTCAGACAATATCGACGGTTTGTTTGTGGAGTCCCTCCGAAGCTCTTTTAGCAATAGACTGCGGCACCCTCATTGCAGGAGCGCTTCCGCAGATCCTTCCGCCCATCAGCTGTCAGGCTGTTTAACAAAAAATGGCTGAGTGTTAAGACCTACCGTATGCATGCATGTACATCTATGTGTATGTATGTATATATGTGCTTATATATGTATGTATGTGTATGTACACGTATGTATGTGTGTATGTATATATATATATTTCAGCAACACCCTCTTTATTTAAATATTTATTCATGTATTTATTTATTAACTTACTTATTACCTATCTATTTATGTCTAAAATGCCTTCCTATTTCTGCTTCCTCCCCCTCTTGCTACTGTGACAACGAAATTTCCCGAATACGGGATGAATAAAGTAATCCAATCCAATCCAATACATCACATCTAGATATTAGGATATTATTTAAATGTTCTCTTTCTAAAGTTAAATTACAAAAGATTAGATTTGCTACTCATGAAACTATAACTCGATGCCTTTTTTTTCTTCTCAAACAACACGCTTATTTATTTATTAACTTATTTATTACCTATTTATTTATGTATAAAATGTATTTTCCTGTGTTCCTGTGTCTGTATTCTCACCCTCTTGTTACTGTGACAATGAAATTTCCTGAATACGGGATGAATAAAGTTATCTAATCTAATCTAAACTAATTTTTAAAAAAAGTAAGAGAAGGCCAGGGAGAATTTACTTAGATCTTTTAGGGAATCGTTTCTGTGTTGTCTTGCATCTCATAATCGCTCATTTTGGCCATGTTATTGTCCTTTTGTGTTCATGCTCCGAATTAGCCTCTATTGCTATTGCTAACCTAAAAACATGTTTCCTCTTCTTCCCATGACTGTTGGTCTGGAACTAGAATTCATCACAATTTTTGTCATTAAAAATTATCAGATTCTCATCAAGATAGACTTATTTAGAAAAAAATGACAAAGAAGGGATTTTTTTCAAATTGAATAATTGGATATTTTGCATTTACAAAGACGGGCATAATAACTTCCTTATGATATTGACCCTATTAATATGCTTTTGATACATACAGTATCTCAGAAATACTACTTGTGATGATTTTTCTCAAGATTTTCCCTTCAAAAGAACACATTTGGACTCCCTATTAAAACCATGAATATGGAGGTGAAACTTGCGAATCAGGGGGCGGCTTATGCACGAGAAATTGTAAAATTCAACAATTTAAAGGCAATTTTATGGGTGTGGCTTGTACGCACGGGCGGCTTATATGTGAGTAAATACGGTATATTTGATTCATTGTTGCTGTTTGCCACAATTTGCTCATTTATTGTCCCATTCATGACCTTGCACTAAAATATACAACTAACATATATAGGAAGAAAAAATGTTTATTTTTATTTTATTTTTATTTTTTAAGACAACATCTTCTAGTGCACACAGCACGTTGTGAAGGCTACAGTAAATTGATGTTGGGAGACAACTGTACCAGACTAGCTGTTAAACTTCTTGTTAGTATATCACTGGGAAGAGGAGCACAGGTTGCTCAAGATACAGTAAGTGTATTTTTTAACTAGTAATTTATTTTAGCGATCAACAGTAACAAATTACTGGCTGCGTCTTTTTTGACAGAACTTTTCAGACTCTCGCTATGGTGACATTATATCAGTGAGGCCTATGAGGGATTACTCTGCAAAAGAAATAGCCTTCTATAACCATATTTTCAATGTGCCTTCTGTTTTCTCACCAAACCTGAACACTAAGGTAAGTAAGGCCTACCATTCTGAGGTCTCAGATTTTCCGTGGAATTGAATTGAATTGTATGTTTTTTATTGTGATTATACAAAAAAATTCATTTCACTGTGGCAGTGTCAAATATTGTAGTGTACACTATGGTCAAAGTGTAGCTGAAGTCAACATTTTTTTCACAGACAAAATTGAATGTATATATTGATGATAAAAACAAGGAGTAAAGCTGACAAAACACATTAATGATAGTTGATCTAATCTAAGATTATTCATATTCACATTCTATTTTGGATGTTTATTTTACGTATTTCAACAACCTATGAAACATTTGGCTTTAAAAAAAAACTCCAGTTTAATGGAGACTAAGTAGTTATGCAAAATAAGATAAAACTTCATGTAACTGTGTCAAATAGATTAAAGAAAAGGCCAGCATTCAGCATCTGACGGAAAGCTTTATCAATAAACTGCAAGTAGATTTCCCATGTACTGTGAGCACCGTCTACAGGTTAGTATGCCATTTTTTTCGTGAGTGGAACAATATTCGACATTCAGTTATTACATTCTTTAGAGCGTTTTGGAATGATCAAATGTATATGTGCACTCTCCAACTGTTAAACACATTGTGTCTTGAAGAACAAGTGAAAAGCTGCAAACAACTTGTATGAGTTCATCCTATACAAACACCTGTGACAGATGTTTGCTCTGTATGTGTTCTCTGGATGCTTCACCTGGTGAGTCGTTAACGTTTTAATCTTCTGCAATTGCCAAAGAAATTAAGTATATGCTTGATTGAGACCACTCAGTATAATTTTTGTACAGGCCCCTAGAAGAGGTAGAATTGTGAATTCACCATAGCATTGAACAAACGCTAGGCAGGGAACTAAGGTTAAAATGTGAAACTTGAGTTTTATTAAAACAGTGATACAATAATTCTCAATGTACTGGAAAGGCCCTTGTTTACTGATATTATTTGACAATCAATTTAAAACAAACAAACAACAAATAATAGGATGTTATAATGCAAAAACATTTTTATTGGTTGTAATTCAGCATCCACTAACAGAGTAACAAATAACTAGTGGTTATGATGTTTAATAATAAAATTATGCATTTTTCTATACAACGGGGAGTTTGCGGATGGCGGTCGGTTGAGAGAGAAAGAGACAGAGAGAGAGAAAGTGAAAGAGAGTGAGAGAAAGTGAGAGAGAGTGAGAGAGAGTGAGAGAGGGAGTGAGGGAGAGAGAGAGTGAGGGAGAGGGAGTGAGAGAGTAAGTGAGAGAGAGAGTGAGTGTGTGTGAGTGTGTGTGAGTGAGTGTGTGAGTGAGTGTGTGAGTGAGTGTGTGAGTGAGTGTGTGAGTGAGTGTGTGAGTGAGTGTGTGAGTGAGTGTGTGAGTGAGTGTGTGAGTGAGTGTGTGAGTGAGTGTGTGAGTGAGTGTGTGAGTGAGTGTGTGAGTGAGTGAGTGTGTGAGTGAGTGTGAGTGAGAGTGTGTGTGTGAGAGTCATTTTTTGCACGGCAACGTGCTCGCAACATAACATAAACAAACTTAAATGAACTTGGATTACGATACAGCCACACTCAAAAATAAATTAAATCTAACCTTACACTAAACTTATTTCTAATTTAATTTTAGAGGTAAAACAAAAACCTTTCTTCTCCTGGGTTGGCTCTATTTGCCCCGCCTCCACCCTGACTTTCAGCTGCAGTTTTTAAAGGGAACCTATCAAGGATTGTTTGCTTTTGTCTTCCCTTCGAAATATTCCGAATATGATGCACACAAATGTCCTCACAATAGGATAACACACGACCGCTTGCCAACGAGAGGTAGTATATTCCTCTCGTATTAGCGAGCAAGCTCCCCCATTCTGCACTGATTAATAGGAGAAAAACATATATAGATTGGATTGGATAACTTTATTCATCCCGTATTCGGGAAATTTTGTTGTCACAGTAGCAAGAGGGTGAGGATGCAGAAATAGGAAAGGCATTTTAGACATAAATAGATAGGTAATAGTAAGTTAATAAATAAATACATGAATAAATATATAAATAAATAAGCGTGTTGCTTAGCACATATATACATACATACACATAAATATACATGCATGCATACGGTAGGTCTCAACACTCAGCCATTTTTTTGTTAAAGAGCCTGACAGCTGATGGGAGGAAGGATCTGCGGAAGCGCTCCATCCTGCAATGAGGATGCCGCAATCTATTGCTAAAGGAGCTTCGGAGGGACTCCACAGACTCGTGCAGGGGGTGGGAGGTGCTGTCCATGATGGACATCATCCTGGTCAGCATTCTCCGCTCTCCCACTTCCTCCACAGAGTCCAAAGGACAGCCCAGAACAGAGCTGGCCCTCCTGACCAGCTTATTCAGCCTGTTCCTGTCCCTCTCCGTGCTCCCGCATCCCCAACAGAGCACTGCATAAAACACTGTAGATGCCACCACAGTGTCGTAGAAAGTCCTCAGCAGTGTCCTGCACACTCCAAAGGAACGTAGACTCCTCAGTAGCTAGAGGCGGCTCTGGCCCCTTTTGTTCAGGGCATCTATGTTTGTGGACCAATCTAGTTTGTTGTTGAGGTGAACACCCAGGTACTTAAAATTCTCCACGATTTCAATGTCTGTACCCTGGATGTTCACCTGAGTGGTCTGTTGAGGATTCCTCCGAAAATCGATGACCATTTCCTTTGTCTTACTGGTGTTGATGTAGAGGTGGTTTTGCCTACACCAGTCAACAAAGGCTGTGATGACTCCCCTGTACTCCAGGTCGTTCCCGTCCGTCACTCGTCCAATAATAGCGGTGTCGTCAGAGAACTTCTGGAGGTGGCAGGTGGCTGTATTATGTTGGAAATCCGATGTGTAGAGGGAGAAGAGGAGTGGGGAGAGCACTGTGCCTTGTGGGGCCCCCGTGCATGTATATATATATACATATACATATACATATATATATATATATATATATATATATATATATATATATACATATATACATATATACATATATAAGGTATATATATAAGGCCTATAAGGTGAGGGCGGACAGAGATGCTGAGGAGAGCGGTAGGAAAGGGGGGGGACTAGCTGTTTTTATTAATAGTAGATGGTGCAGCCCCGGGCACATTACTGTGAAGGAGCGACTCTGCACTCGAGATATCGAGCTAGTAGCTGTTAGCATCAGGCCGTTTTACATCCCCCGGGAGTTCTCGCACGTTATCATAATAACTGCGTATATACGTCCCTCGGCCGATGCGACAGTCGCCCGCGAGCTGCTTCACGCCACTGTGTCCCGGCTGCAAACGTCACACCCCCAGTCTCTCCTTCTTATCTCTGGTGATTTTAACCATGCTCCCTTGGCTTCTACTCTCCCCACCTTCACTCAGTTTGTGAAGTGCCACACCAGGGAACAAAAAACTCTGGACCTGCTGTATGCCAACACAAAGGAGGCATACAGCTCAGTCCCCCTCCCCCCACTGGGCCGCTCAGACCACAACCTGGTCCATCTGATCCCCACCTACATCCCTATGGTGAGGAAAATAAAACCTACCACGAGGATCGTACAAAGATGGACCGAGGAGACCAGCATGGTACTGAGGGACTGTTTTGAGACCACTGACTGGGAGGTGCTGTGCAATTCACATTGTAATGACATTGACAGCTTGACCCACTGCATCACAGATTATATTAACTTCTGTGTTGAGAACATTGTACCCTCCAAGAAGGTCCGTTGTTTCTCCAACAATAAGCCGTGGGTCACCAGGGATCTAAGGGCCCTCCTGAACAAGAAGAAGAGGGCTTTTAGGTCTGGGGAGAAAGAGAGCCTGAAAATGGTCCAGAAGGAGCTGAAGAGAGAGATAAGGAAGGGTAAGACCATCTACAGGAGGAAGCTGGAGAACCAACTCCAGAGAGGCAACACCAAAGAGGTCTGGAGGAGCTTGAGGACTATTTCGGGCCATGGAGGCAACAGCGAGAGAGACCCGGAGTCTGGCGGCAGGGAGTGGGCCAATGAACTGAATCAGTTCTTTAACAGATTCAGTCCTGCCCCCACTCCCCTGACCCCCCAGACCAGAAGCAACGCTCCCCCCTCGTTCTCCTCCTCCTCCTCTTCCTCCCCCTCTTCCACCGCTCTCTGCATTACTGTCGATCAGGTGATAAAACAGCTCAAGAAGATCGAGGCAAGGAAGGCTACCGGTCCAGACGGCCTCAGCTCCAGACTACTGAGAGAGTGTGCGGATCAGCTTGGTATAGTGATTCTGCATATTTTCAGCCTCAGTCTGCAGAAGGTCCCCACCTTGTGGAAAACTTCCTGCGTGGTCCCAGTTCCTAAGACTGCGTACCCCAGGGAGCCAAACCACTTCAGGCCGGTAGCATTAACCTCTCACCTGATCAAGACATTGGAGAGAATCATCCTCAATCACCTCAGCCCCCTGATGAATGCAGAGCTGGACCCTCTGCAGTTCGCCTATCGTCCAGGCATTGGTGTGGAAGATGCTACCACCTACCTGATGCACAGGTCTCTTTCACACCTGGAGAACGCGGGAAGCACGCTGAGAATGATGTTTTTTGACCTCTCCAGTGCCTTCAACACCATTCAGCCGGTTCTACTGAGAGGGAAACTGGAAGAGGCTGGAGTAAGGAACCACCTAGCCGCATGGATCATCGACTTCCTCACTGACAGACCACAATATGTGAGACTCCAGGACTGTACGTCTGATGTGGTAGCTTGCAGCACGGGGGCCCCACAAGGCACAGTGCTCTCTCCACTCCTCTTCTCCCTCTACACATCGGACTTTAAACATAATACAGACACCTGCCACCTCCAGAAGTTCTCTGACGACACCGCTATTGTTGGACGAGTGACGGACGGGAACGACCTGGAGTACAGGGGAGTCATCACAGCCTTTGTTGACTGGTGTAGGCAAAACCACCTCTACATCAACACCAGTAAGACAAAGGAAATGGTCATCGATTTTCGGAGGAATCCTCAACAGACCACTCAGGTGAACATCCAGGGTACAGACATTGAAATCGTGGAGAATTTTAAGTACCTGGGTGTTCACCTCAACAACAAACTAGACTGGTCCACAAACACAGATGCCCTGTACAAAAGGGGCCAGAGCCGCCTCTACCTACTGAGGAGTCTACGGTCCTTTGGAGTGTGCAGGACACTGCTGAGGACTTTCTACGACACTGTGGTGGCCTCTGCAGTGTTTTATGCAGTGCTTTGTTGGGGATGCGGGAGCACGGAGAGGGACAGGAACAGGCTGAATAAGCTGGTCAGGAGGGCCAGCTCTGTTCTGGGCTGTCCTTTGGACTCTGTGGAGGAAGTGGGAGAGCGGAGGATGCTGACCAGGATGATGTCCATCATGGACAGCACCTCCCACCCCCTGCATGAGTCTGTGGAGTCCCTCCGAAGCTCCTTTAGCAATAGACTGCGGCACCCTCATTGCAGGAAGGAGCGCTTCCGCAGATCCTTCCTCCCATCAGCTGTCAGGCTCTTTAACAAAAAAATGGCTGTGTGTTAAGACCTACCGTATGCATGCATGTACATTTATGTGTATGTATGTATGTATATATGTCCTAAGCAACACGCTTATTTAATTATATATTTATTCATGTATTTATTTCTTGACCTACTTATTACCTATCTATTTATGTCTAAAATGCCTTTCCTATTCCTGCATCCTCACCCTCTTGCCACTGGAACAACGAAATTTCCCGAATACGGGATGAATAAAGTTATCCAATCCAATATATACATATATACATATATACATATATACATATATACATATATACATATATACATATATACATATATACATATATACATATATATATACATATATATATACATATATACATATATACACACACATACAGTTGTGGTCAAAAGTTTACATACACTTGTGAAGAACATGTCATGGCTCTCTTGAGTTTCCAGTTATTTCTACAACTCTGATTTTTCTCTGATAGAGTGATTGCAACAGATACTTCTTTGTCACAAAAAACATTCATGAAGTTTGGTTCTTTTATGACTTTATAATGGATGAACAGAAAAAAGTGATCAAATCTGCTGGGTCAAAAATATACATACAGCAGCGCTAATATTTGGTAACATGTCCCTTGGCCATTTTCACTTCAATTAGGCGCTTTTGGTACCCATCCACAAGCTTCTGGTTGAATCTTTGACCACTCTTCTTGACAGAATTGCAGTTCAGTTACATTTGATGGCTTTCTGACATGGACTTGTTTCTTCAGCATTGTCCACAAGTTCTCAATGGGGTTTAAGTCAGGACTTTGGGAAGGCCATTCAAAAACCTTAATTCTAGCCTGATTTAGCCATTCCATTACCATTTTGATGTGTGTTTGGGGTCATTGTCCTGTTGGAACACCCAACTGCGCCCAAGACCCAATCTTCGGGCTGATGACTTTAGGTTATCTTGAAGAATTTGAAGGTAAACCTCCTTCTTCATTATCCCATTTACTCTCTGTAAAGCACCAGTTCCATTGAAAGCAAAACAGCCCCACAGCATAATACTACCACCACCGTGCTTGACGGTAGGCATGGTGTACTTGGGGTTAAAGGCCTCACCTTTTCTCCTCCAAACATATTGCTGGGCATTGTGGCCAAACAGCTCGATTTTTGTTTCCTCTGACCACAGAACTTTCCTCCAGAAGGTCTTATCTTTGTCCATGTGATCAGCAGCAAACTTCAGTCGAGCCTTAAGGTGCCGCTTTTGGAGCAAGGGCTTCCTTCTTGCACGGCAGCCTCTCAGTCCATGGAGATGCAAAACACGCTTGACTGTGGACACTGACACCTGTGTTCCAGCAGCTTCTAATTCTTGGCTGATCTGCCTTTTGGTGATTCTCGGTTGAATCTTCACTCTCCTGACCGATTTTCTCTCAGCAGCATGTGATAGCTTGCGTTTTCTTCCTGATCATGGCAGTGACAAAACAGCATGCACTTTATACTTACAAACAATTGTTTGCACTGTTGCTCTTGGGACCTGCAGCTGCTTTGAAATGGCTCCAAGTGGCTTTCCTGACTTGTTCAAGTGAAGGATTCACTTTTTCAGATCCATGCTGATCTCCTTTGACTTTCCCATTGTATCCTTTGTGGGTGTTTGCATCCAATGAGCCCTATTTAAATAGCCTCAGAGAAGTCACCAGCTGTAGTCACTCATAATCACTCACAAGAAGTTAAGAGGCCATGCTATGAAGCTCATTTCACCTGACACAACTTTCTAACTCACCAAAGTTGCTAATTGTTGCTGTATGTATATTTTTGACCCGGCAGATTTGAGCACTTTTTCTGTTAACCCATAATAAAGTCATAAAAGAACCAAACTTCATGAATGTTTTTTGTGACAAAGAAGTATCTGTTCCAATCACTCAGTTGTAGAAATAACTGGAAACTCAAGAGAGCCAAGTATATGTAAACTTTTGACCACAACTGTAGTTTTTTTTCATTATGCTGTACTGTAACGTGGGGGAGGGTGTGTGGGTGTGTGTGGGTGTGTATATATGTTCATTAATGTGTTGCCCCCTATTAATAAATAAATCCTAAATACTAAAAAAAAGTTGACACACATGGACTTCAGCACCCCCACTACACTACCCTTGTGGTGATAAGTGGTTCTGAAAATGAATGAATGAATTCAACATTGTCATTGACTGTGAGAGATGTCAAATTCCTTCAAACCGGATGGAATGATTGTGACTGCTCATTTTTAAATGCCACTGATGGTGATAGATTGCATGTCTAGAATTGTCAAAGGCAGCCAATGAGTTAACATCATCACATGAATTGTAAACCAAACTTTTTTAAATCCAAAGAGAATTAGATACAATGAATCTTCAAACACATTGCACATCCAGAAGCGGGTCTAGAACCCAGGCAGTTGCTTTAGCCAATAAGGAGGCCCCTAAGGACTGCCAAGAATCCAGTCATTTTTGCTTATTTGGAAAATTATTATTTTTCCTCTTTTCGGATTTATGTTCTACTTTCTCATTTCTTGTTTCGGTATCAACCATATTTCAGAAAATTTGCTTTGTTTTGCGTCCGAATTCCTTCATTTTTCTGGGCATCCGCACTATGCTGATCCGAGCTCCATTGTGACTTTGTTGTTTGACTGTTACTGGCAGTATACACAGTGTACAGACGCTCCCCTACTTACGAACATTCAACTTACGAACAACGGTACATACGAACATGTCTGCAAATTGCGTTTAAGTCCAAAAATGTTCGCAAGTCCAATTTTGTATTTCGCGCCTTTTTCGGAGTAGTACTTCTTTCCGCCGCTAATACCGACGCGTGGCGCTGTGAGAGCTCAGCTCACCCAGCATCTACCTTCTTCTTCGTTGCAATGCGGAAGTGCGTGAATGTATCTCCAGTGTGCAAAGAACCTTTTTCATTTGTATCATTAAATATCTCATGCATCCAATATTGAATATGGTTGGTAAAAAGCTAAAGGCTTCTATTGAGGGAGTTGCAAGGAAGAGGCAAGGCATTTCATTTGAAACGAGTGGCAATAATAACGAAGCTTGATGCGCGTGAGAGTGGTGAGCGTTTCACGGGCATTGAATCGTTCGAGCGTCAGTACCATTTATAAACAGAAAGATCGAGCAGCAGGACCCAAATATTGAACGTTGCACAAAGTTTGCAAATCAATTGAATGATGCCATACAGTGCTACCTCATCATTTATGATGAAAAAAAGAAGAAAACTGCAATCGTCATTAGGTCGCTTCTTTTGGCCAGTTTCTAATACATAAATCTCTCTCTCTCTCTACAGTACTGTACATATTCTCTCCATTTTATTAAATGTTTTTTTTTTCAGTACAAACCAATGCGTGTTACTTATACAAGCCTTAAACATACAAATGCACTTATATAAACCTTCAATATACTTATATCGGCCTTAAACATAAATTATAATACAAAATATAGCACTGAATCAACTTACAAACAAATTCAACTTATGAACAATCGCTCGGAACCAATTGCGTTCGTAAGTAGGGGAGTGTCTGTACTTCAATGTTTAGCATCACACTACCTCCAAGTGGCCAAGGTGCACACAACAAGACACTCAGAAAAGCAATATAGCATAGCATGGCCATAAATACTCTGTAATGCTAAATTAGACATTGAAGCAACATTTACACTAATATTGTAAACGATACATATGACCTAACCAGATGATTGTGCAAATGCTACTGCCATATGAATGAACTTTTACCATTTCTCCTTAGAAAATGCTTCAGCCTTAAAGGCTACCCAGATATCTAAATGCCTCTCACAGACCAAATCTGGAGTTGCCAACGGTGCTTTGTCTCCCATTCAAAATACAGGTCTGTAAACTTTCTGAGACTTTTCTGCAATAGTTGTTAAAAATTAAAACTGCCTTATCATTCACTAAGAAAAATCAGAGATATATAATATCTTCGGCGTATGCTCTTGTTTGTGTGCTATTCAATTTTTAAAGCTTTGCTTGTGCATTTTTCACCCAAGTACATTGTACCGCCAGGCTTCTGACATACTCTCTGCCAGTATCCTGGTAATGCGTGTGCAATCACCAAGAAATGCAACTCTAAAATTTCTGAGGAGGACTTGGAGCAGAGAATAGCCCTGATGCTTGTGTTACTAAGGGAGAGAAAGTGCACCTCCAAACCTGAGGCCATGGTCCTCAGTCAGAAAAAGGTGGCATTCCATCTCCGTGTCAGGGATGAGGTCCTTCCCCAAGTGGAAGAGTTTAAATGTCTCGGGCTCTTGTTCACGACTGAGTGAAGAATTGAGCGGAAGATTGCCAGGCAAATTGGTGCAACCTCAGCAGCTGTAGATAACCAGAAAAATACACCCAGAGAACTATTTATTAGATTGTGTTTTAGTATCTATTTTTTTAAACCATGTCTTCGAACAATACTTCCCTCACACCGAAATAACAGCGAAGTCAAGTGCTACATACTTATCTGCATATTTCCTCCTTTTGGCTTTCACATGACTTACCGTATTTTCTCGCATACAAGCCGTATTTGTAACTAAAAAAATGATGACTGAATCAAGGCTACGGCTTATGTGCACAAATTAGACTTGACATGCACGAAACTGCAAGGTGACGAAACGCCATATTGCAAGACAATGCGGCCTATACGGTCATTTACCATATTTTCTCGCATATAAGCCGCCCCTTAAAATTGCTGAATTTTACAATTTCTCATGTACAAGCCGCCCCCTGATTCACAATTTTCACCTCCATATTTATGGTTTTAATAGCGAATACAAATGTGTTACTTTGAAAGGAAAATCTTAAGAAAAATCATCACATGATATTTCTGAGATACAGTATGAATCAAAAGCACATTATTAGGGTCAATATCATAAGGAAGTTCATATGCCCGCGACCCTAGTGAGGATAAAGCGGTTCAGAAAATGAGGATAAGTTATTATACCCGTCTTTGTAAATGTAAAATATCAAATTATTCAATTAAAAAAAATCATGTTTGTTTCGCGTTTTATCTATTTATCTCTTCCCTATTTTGAAATAAATGACCATATCGGCCGTATTGTCTTGCGTTATGGTGAAATTCAAGAAAAAAATCTTGCATAAAATGTGAAAAAACTCACCTCCTGCCATTGCTTGCTCAGTGTGTCGCCATCTTACCTTTTACCGGTAGTTAAACGCAGTGGTGTGTCATCAGGGCCTTCAAGGCCTTCTCTGCTGGCCTAAGAAATATCTGCATCACCGACTGATGTTAATTATATTTTGTCCATCAATACTTATTAAATAATTCCAAATTGTCTGTTAGCTTCCTTTCATTGCTTTCCCCCCTGGTTGCACTGCTTCCAGATGTGTGTTTTCATATTGAAGCATTTAACCAATCACATTTCAGCCATTATTTGTTGCCAGGGTCAGAAATCTGTCTCAAGGCCTTCACAATCAGTTCTGCAGGCTCCGTTGCATTAAACAAGCGTCGATAAGACTGTTGCTTTAACCAATCAGATTTCGAGTTGGCAACACCATAATGCCTTCTCGCAGGCGTAGGGATACGTCATTGCCTTCTCGCAGGCGTAGGGATACGTTATGGCTTTCACCAACTATGATTGGCTAGTGATAGAGTGGACTAGCCAGAGCTACCAAACTGTATCTGGAGCGAGCTGCACAAGCAAATATATTGTTGTGTTGATTTAAAGCCATTTTCAAGACTGACTTTTCAAGAAAAAAAAGCTGGACATCATTAAGAAAGGTCGGACAACTCCAAAGCAAGCAAGCCTGTCACAACCGGGAACAAACATTTTCAGCACTAAATCGAATAATAACGTATGCCAGAAATACGACAGGACAGGCTCGACTTTCAGCATTATCTTCGATGGCGATAGAGAAGAAGGAAGAAAGAAAGGAGGATGGATATTGTGTACAGTTAAAAATGATTTTGGTGAGTAAAATATGGCTATATTCCTAAATAATATTTCAATTGTATGAGGTTATTATTGATTATTTTTATGTGTCGCAGCTGTAGCTGCAGTAGAGCTTTTATAGCCATAAAATAGTTTTTGCTGAAGGCGTCAGGAAATGCACGGGCCGCCACTGGTTAAACGTGCTCTGACTAGCCAGACGCGAGTTGCCTTATTACATGTGTTCGTAGTGTTTACCATGTCAGCACATCCCATTTATTGTTAAGGTTGATCGAAGGTCTTGCGGTCGATCATTAAAATATCAGCCTTGATACCTGCGTAATGTTTATCTTATGCTATTGCATCCAGAGACTCGGACACACTTCCTGGTTGTACTGCTCACGTGACTTCCTTTTTGAATTCGTCCATGTGCAGGCAACACCCTTTTGGAATGAGCAATCCAGATGACGACCCTTTCGATTCATACAGTATCTCAGAAATACCACGTGCTATGGTTTTTCTTGAGATTTTCCCTTCAAAGTAACACATTTGTACTCCCTATTAAAACCATGAATATAAAGGTGAAAATTTTGGATCAGGGAGCATCTTATACTAGAGAAATTGTAAAATTCCACGATTTTAAGGCAATTTTAAGGGTACGGCTTATACGCAAATGCGGTCAATATGCGAGAAAATACAGTATGTTTGACTCATGATATGCATTGATTTCTCTCTGCCATACTTTCCTTTCCTGTAAAACACTTTCCCATGGTTTCGCTGAGTCCATAGATAATTTTGCTCTGTGCCGTTTGTTCTTTCGTGCGTACTCACTGGGCGATCTCTGACAGTGAGCGCAGCACTGCTATCCACAGAGTGAATGTGCAATGACACTTTATTTTGGTCCGGTAAAAAGTATGTTTTTTAAAGAAAGGCGAGTGATGATGTCTGGTGCTGGACTTGTGATTGGGTGATAGGTGCATCCATCCACCTGCGTAACCTTGGGTTTGACGCTCCCGACCATCCAGTCCGCTCACGGAGCTCTATTTTCGGATAGAATGATGGCGTCCACCCGGCGGGTGCCATTATTCTTCTTCGATGCGGAGTTAAATAGCAGTCAGGGGATTTCCGCCATTTATCTTTGATGCTGAGTTTAGCTGCGGTCCTCTGTCTTCCGCTTGCGAGTTTGATGTAAATTTTGACATTTTTATGAATATTTTTGATCTGGAAACTTAATATAAAATCCTGTGATAGACTGAAGCCGTAAATGTTTAAACCGCGAAGTGGTGAAGGATGACAGTATCAAACGGCTCTCCACATCACTGGCATTGCTCCGCGCCCTCCTAGGGTGAACCCCGCTATTTGAAAAGCACTGTCTTAGAGCAATATTTTTGTTTCGGCACATAAGTTTAGGATGTAAGAGTTTTTTTCCAGTCTTGGCTCCAAAAATGCAACAAGGATGTCCCAAAACATGTTACTTGTAATCAGTAATTTTTAACCCGTAGTAAAAAAAAAATGCAATTTATTTAAAAAAAATTAAAATAAAAAATCAATTACTTGTAGAAAAAATATACAGTCAAACCTCTACTTACAAATGCCTCTAGGTACGAAATTTTCAGGTTACGAACGCTTTTTACAGTAGCACCTGTATCTAAGAAATTAATTGGTTCCAGAACTTTTTTCGGAACTTGAAAAGTTTGTAAGTAGTGCAGTACTTAATATGTAAATTCTCTAATTCGTTCTACGCTCCTCACACAACTACCAACTAAACCCTTCAAAATTGGTCCCAATTTTTTCAAGCATCCCAATTTTGTATGAAAGATGCGAGACACACAAAAATGAGAGAAAATTATAAGAAAATTATGTATTAATGTCTTAAAATGAATAACAAGCATACAAAATATATCCGTGTTGAAGAATGATATGCGCACACGCATTTCCCTATGACCCGATGGCGTCAGAAAGCTGTCCACTTTGTAGTACATTTTAGACTTTTACGTGTGCCCTGTGTGTGTGTGCGTGTGTGAAAACCGCGTTGCAATTCTACGCTTTTTTAAAATATTGCTTAATAAGGGGAATTGCAATCATTAATAAGGGGAGCATTTAGCCAAGGTGGACAGGGCATGTTATGCACACGTGCATTCCCCTTTGACATGTCTGCGTCATAAAGCCGTGCAATTCTTAGTAAATATTAGTCTATTATGTGTGCCCAATGTGATTAAATATGTTCCCTGTGTGTAAATATATGCCGCGTTGCATTAAAAAAAAAATTTAATCGCTTACTAAGGGGAAATGCAATCATTGATAAGGGGAGCATTTAACCGAGGTGGACAGGGCATGATATGCGCAGACGCATTTCCCTATGACCCGATGGCGTCAGAAAGAGTCCACTTTGTAGTACATTTTAAACTTTTACGTATGCTCTGTGTGCGTGTGTACATATGTGCCGCGTTGCATTTTAACGTTTTTTTTTATATCACTTAATAAGGGGAGCATTTAGCTGAGGTGGACAAGGCATGTTATGTGCACGCGCATTCCCCTTTGACCCATCCGCGTCATAAAGCTGTGCATTTTGTAGTAAATTTTAGACTTCTATAGTGAGGATAAAGCGGTTCAGAAAACAAATGGTGTGCCCTATGTGTATATGAAAATATGTACCGCGTTGCATTTGTAGGGGTTTTCTCGCTTAATAAGGGGAATTGCAATCATTAATCAGGGGAACATTTAGCCGACGTTGAGAGGTATGTAGGAGAGAATCTTGAAACATGGATAGTGGTTGTTGTAAGACAGCCAATGAGAGCCCAGTAGAGTGTAGCGAGGTTCTAAACTGAGAATCAATCCATCCGCAATAATATTTTCAAAATAAAGTAACAGGTAAGAAAATGCATTTACTTTTTGGATTTCGTAACTTGGCTTTTTTTTCGTATCTCGAGGCACTCATTAGCTTGTAAAAAGCTTTCTTAATCTGAAAACTTCATACCTAGAGGCATTCGTAAGGAGAGGTATGACTGCAATTGTGCCGTGAAAAAGTATTTGCCTCCTTGATTTTTTTTGTTGCATATTTATCACACACAGAGGTTTCAGATCATCAAACCAATTTTAGTATGACACAGAGACAACCCAAGGAAATAGAAAATGCAGTTTCTAAAAGATCATTTTATTTACCAAGGCAGAAAAAAATTACATACTTGTCTGGCCCACCGTGAAAAAGTAATTGCCCCCTGAACCTAATATCGGGTTGTGCCACCTTAACCAGCATTAACTGAAATCAAGCGTTTACAATAGTTTGTGATGTCCTTCACAACTCTTTGGAGGAATTTTGGCCCACTCATCTGTGTAGAATTGTTTCAATTCTGCAATATTAGAGGGTTTTCTAGCATGAACAGCCCGTTTCAGATCACATCACAGCACAGCATTTCAATAGGATTTAAATCCGGACTTTGACTCGGACACTCCAAAACCTTAACTTTGTTTTTTTTAGCCATTCAGAGGTGGACCTGCTGATGTGCTTTGGATCATGTCATGCTGCATACTCCAAGAGCGCTGGGGTTTGAGCACACAAACTGAGGGCCGGAAGTTCTCCTCCAAAATTTGCTGCTAGACAGCAGAATTCACTCTTGCATGAATTACAGCAAGTCGTCCTAGTCATGAGGTAGCAAAACAGCCCCGGACCATCACACTGCCACCACTATGCTTCACTGTTTGTGTAGTGTTATTTTTATTTAGTGCTGTGCAATTTTTTTGCCAAATTTAACGGGCCGCAAACCTTCCAATAATTTCAACTTTTGAATCATCAGTCCACCGAATGTTCTTCCAAAAGTGTGGAGGATCATCAACATGTTTTTTGGCAAAGGTAAGACGAGCCTTTATATTGGAACAATGCCATGAATGCCAGCTTTGGCCAGTGTTTTTCTTATAGTAGAGTCATGAACATTGACCTTAAGTGAGGCCAGCGAGGCCTACAGTTCTTTTCTCAGTGTTTTTCTAGGTTCTTTTGTGACCTCCTGGATGAGTCGTCGTCACACTCTTGGAGTAATTTTAGCTGGCCGACTACTCCGGGGAAGGTTTGCCACTGTTCCCAGTTCTCTACATTTGTGGATAAGGGCCCTGACGGTGGTTCGCTGTAGCCCCAAAAGCCTTGGAAATGGCTGTGTAACATTTTCCAGACTGATAGATGTCATCCCTTTTTTTCACATTTCATCTTGAATTTCTTTGGATTCCAGTTGGATAACTTTATTCATCCCGTATTCGGGAAATTTCATTGTGGCAGTAGTAAGAAGGTGATTAGACAGAACAACAAAGCAAAAGCACAAAGTACAAAGCAAATCAAAGTAAATGGGATCATTGAGAATCACCAAATCAAATCATTAAGACAGAAAAGCAGCAAAAAAACAAAACGAGCAAGAGTGGACGGAGCTACCGCCGCCGGCTGCGACTTGAACGGCGCCATCTTGGTTGCGGTAGCTAAAACGGATACAGACTCAAAAAGACGTAAAGTTGGACAAAAACTGGAACCACACACAGGAAGTCTTCCACAAGATGGGGAACTTCTGCAGACGGGGACCGAGGTAGAGAATATGCAGAGTCACTCTTCCAAGCTTATCCACACAGTTCCTCAGTAGTCTGGAGCTGAAAAAAACAGCAGTAGGGCAGAACTCCTCGACTCCGCTCCGGCCTCGTAAGCGCCGACAGCTCTTCCATCTTATCCCATGATGGAATGGTTGGTCAGAAGCGTTGCTTCTTCTCCCGGCACTTTTGTCCAGCTCCGAATTTCCAGCGGTAATTGAGGTGTTGCTCCTTCTGCTGCGTATTGTAACAGGTAGTCCCATGTGTATGACAGCGTAGGCATGTCTGAATGGTTCCAAAAAAGAAGTAGCAGAAAGAAGCCAGGCTAACAGAACAAAGAAAGTTGTAAAAACATAAAGTAAAAAGTATAAAGTACAAAGTAAAGTAAAAAGGAATGTACGTATTAAGAAATATTAAAATGTAATTAAAAAAAGATAGAAGGGCTGTAAAACACGAAAAACATAAGAGTGGACAGAGCTACTGCCACTGGCTTCTGCGTGACGGCGCCATCTTGGAAAAATAAAAAAATGATTGTGGGCATGATGCTCTGATCTTTTAACCTACTTCACTTTGTCTGACACATTCTATTTAAGTGTTTACTTAATTTAACACGTGGTGGTAATCAGGTGTGGGTGTGCCCTGTGAAATTGAACTCACTTTTCCTACAATTGTGATTACTCACTGTTATTTTGTGACTTAACAAAGGGGGCAATTACTTTTTCACAGAGGGCCAGACTTTTTTTTTCTTCATTTGTAAATAAAATCATCTTTTAGAAACTGCACTTTCTTTCCTTGAGTTGTCTCTGTGTCCTACGAAAATTCATTTGATGGCATGAATGCTCTGTGTGTGATAAATATGCAAAAACACATAAATCAATGTAGGGGGCACATACTTTTTCACAGCACTGTAGTTTGCAGATTGTATCTGTCCATCCAACTTCAAGTTCAACAGTCATTTGAATGATTTTGTAGCAATATCTGATGTTGTATTTAATTACATCCAGAATCGAGAGGTACAACTATAGAAAAATGTTCCAAAGGCAGAGGAGAGCATTGTGAAACATCTGTGGAAGAGAGAGGCTGCTGTTCTGTTATCAGGTGCACCTTGTATAATGTTTTATCGCTATAATTAAGGATTAATGTGCCTATAATGTTAAATTCTATTTTATTTTATATATTTTGACTATAGGCAAGACATTGTTCCCCCTATCTTATAACTCATATGTCCTAGGGTTCCAAACAGTACTGATGTGACAAGCCTACTGTGTTACAGTTGTCAGTTGACCATCAAAGACATGGTGAGTGACGATATGCAGAACCGAATCCCGCCAAAGCAAATAACTATGTAAAACCTGGTACTCGGACGATTCGCCGAAAGACGTTTCGCCGACGGACGTTTGGCCGACGGACAGTTATAATATAAAAAATTGGCAGCACATTGTAGTACATACTTGTATTTAGAAATATGTCCAGCAGGGGGCAGT
This sequence comes from Stigmatopora argus, assembly GCF_051989625.1. Taxonomy (NCBI): domain Eukaryota; kingdom Metazoa; phylum Chordata; class Actinopteri; order Syngnathiformes; family Syngnathidae; genus Stigmatopora; species Stigmatopora argus. Next base: position 16,818,551 of record NC_135397.1, on the reverse strand, counting down.
ACATGCCCTTGTTATTCCTAAATGAATGTTATCTGTAACGGGCCATATGTGGCCTGCGGGCCGAGGTTGAAAAACTTGTACACACACGATCCGGGGGCGGGGCGAGCGTTTCGGCGAAATGTCCGTTCGGCGAACTGTCCGTCGGCCAAACGTCCGTCGACCAAACGTCTTTCGGCGAATCGTCCGGTCATGGTAAAACCTGTTTAAAAAAAATGAGTTGTTACAGTTCTGTATATTTATTTACTGTACAGATTTTTTCAGCATTGCCGACAGTTGGTCTGAAACCTTGAATGGGGTTTTCAGCAATAAAAATATTTACCATTTGTAATGCCTAAAAAAGTATCAGGGGCATGCATAAAATCTTCTTTGCAGTTTCTCATACAAAGAGTGCAAATACTCTATTGGAAATTTGCATATTGCTGAAGCAAATCAAGATAATAATGTAAGCAATATACAGATATTGCCCACCCCCAACATGCACCTTGATATGGAACCATTCAGACTTGGCTCACTACAATATATAAAATAATAAAGTTTCTCTTCCCCTCTTTTGTTTTTCTTTTAGTCCTCAATTGATTGTCTCCCTCATTACATTTTGTTGGAGGCTCAGATAAGACAAAGGAGGTAAGCCAATGGTTTATTAATGTAATCAAATCAATCATGAATGAAATATGGCGGTACCTCTACTTACAAAATCAGTTGGTTCGAGAAGTGGTTTCATAACTTGGATTGTTCATAAGTAGAAGCATATTTTTACATTGAAGTAGTAACAGATCCTTTCACGTTCTTTGATACTGCCCCCTAAACCCCATGAAAATTAAGTATACCAATTTATATGAAATATATATGCAAAACAAGTAATAAAAATCAACCCAGCGGACATTCACCCTAAAAATAGCCTCCCAGCGTATTCCAAGCATTACGGTAAATCCATTCAATACAAGCATGCCAGTTGACTTCCGTGTACTCGTAGTGCTTTTAACCCTCCATACAAAGAGGGGCAGGCAGCGTCGCATGTGTTACGTGACGATTTGGAATGGATTGTCGATGCCTGGGCTTTTGTCAAATTAGTATTACGAAACCCCACGCCCACAACTCTGACCCTTACAATAAGATGGAACCCAGCATTGTTGGCGAACTCGCCCACTTGGCTAAACTTGTTATGTTGGATACAGAAGATGAGGACTGACAGATTTGTAGATGTTTGAATATTTTGACTTATATTTTTGCGAATACACCTTACATCAATAAAACAAAATCAAACTCAGTTTTGCTCCTGTTGCCTTTTTTAAATCATACGCTAGCATGCATGCCAATGTGTTTGTCATGCTAGCACAACGCGTCCTTTGAAACGAAGCACCTTGTGTATTGCCAAAAAACTGAAAATACACCCGCAACTGAGACGGCGTCCTTTCAGGCGGTGCGTCGTATAGGTGTGAAAATACGGTCATTGCGAGCAGATGAGTACACAGACCTATACATGCACGTAACACATTTTAACGACTTAAAATTATTTTGCGCACACTCGGAAAACTAAAAAAAAACTCTGTGACAAGCGAGGGTTACACGATTCAGGAACTTAGTACTGGCTGGAGCTGATTAGCCATAGACCCAGGAAGATTAAAAGTGCCTTGAAAAAGGGACGTTTGGACAGAGAGTCGCGGTCAAACTCTGTTGGAGTGCACTGTTTTTTGACGTGGTGGCCAGTTTGCTACCCAGCTGGTTCTAAAGTCCGCCAACAGCGTGCTAACCTCGGTTGGGGCATCATGCACCTTACTTGTAGCCATTTGAGGGCAGCGCGATCTTGGGAGACAGAGCAACTCTATCATGCCAATTTAAAAAAAAAACGATGCAGGAAATGTATTCACGTTTGGGTGGTTGTTTGATTTTGTTTGATGTGTTTTTTTTTGTATCTTTGAACAAAAGGTTTCCCATCAAGGTTTTTCAATAACCTGAATATTTCATATGCAGATATGAAATTCAGGGTGTTCCAAAATGTTTGAGCCCATTTCGTAGGCCAATAATTTTGACAATTTTCGTTGTAAACACCTCAAATTTTCACAGCTTGTTTAGAAACGTTTAAAGTTTTTGCGTGTGTTTTTCATTTCTATCTTTTCAGGTTAAGAAATGCCATTCAGTGCGGCCCGGTGGTGCGAGTAGTTAGCGCGTCGGCCTCACAGCTCTGGGGCCCTAGGTTCAAATCCAGGTCACGTCCACCTGTGTGGAGTTTGCATGTTCTCCCAGGCCTGCGTGGGTTTCCTCCGGGTACTCCAGTTTCCTCCCACATTCCAAAAACATGCATGGTAGGCTGATTGGACACTCTAAATTGCCCCTAGGTATGCATGAGAGTGTGCATGGTTGTCCGTCTCTTTGTGCCCTGCGATCGGCTGGCCACCAATTCAGGGTGTTCCCTTCCTCTGGCCCGGCGTCAGCTGGGATAGGCTCCAGCATCCCCCGCGACCCTAATGAGGATAAAAGCAGTTCAGAAAATGAGATGGGATGAGAAATGCCGTTCACTTCACAAGAAAGGGCATTTTGCGTGTTAGAGTATGCTCGGACTCAGTCACCAAGGACAGTTCAGCGTGCCTTCACAAATTTTGCCAAAAAGGCACCAAATACAAAAAAAAATTGGACTTCCAAGGTAAGTTCTACTTATGCTTACCTAAATCACCAGGACGGCCATCAACATCAGCAGAGACAGTGGAGCAGGTTCGTGAAGCCTTCATGCGTAGTCCTCTGAAGAGTGTTGGAAGAGCAAGTTAGGGAAATCCACATTCCAGCGGTGCTCGGATGATTCGCTGAAAGACGTTTCGCCGACGGACGTTTGACAGAGGGACAGGTCGCCGAATGGACGTTCCACCGAACGGTCAATCGGCCGAACGGAGCTTCCGCCGAACGGAGCTTCCGCCGAGCGGAAGTTTCGCCGGCGCGCTCGCCCCGCCCCCGGATCGTGTGTGTACAAGTTTTTCAACCTCGGCCCGCGGGCCATTTACGCCCGTTACAGATAACATTCATTTAGGAATAACAAGGGCATGTACTGCCTGCCCCCGCAATAATAAGGGCATGTACTGCCCCCCGCTGGGCATTTTTCTAAATACAAGTACACGGCATATAATGACAGCACTCATGTTAATTTCATCCTAAAACAGCATTTAATGATCAAATACAAATACTGGAGCTCTTTGGACATTAGAACCGAGCCCAGGGAAGTGAATTCCTCGGTAAAATGTCGCGATGATGTCGCGATAAGGCAAAAAAAACGTCTATATATATACGACCATTCGCCAAACGGCTCAAAATGCGTTTAATGATTAAATACAAATACTAGTATTTGTATATACAATACTAGTATTGTATTTTATACTAGTATTTTATTTAAAAGAAGACAAAGGAAATTCACATATTCTTTGTGTATACAGACTAGACGTCCGATGCGCGTTGTGAGACCACGGAGCTCGACGTCGTCGCTTGTCGGCCATTTTAAGAACAGAGCCATTCGCCAAACGGCTCAAAATGCTCTCAAATTCGGTCAAATCCAGCCGAAAACAGCGTTTAATGATTAAATACAAATACTAATATTTGTATTTAATCATTAAACGCATTTTGAGCCGTTTGGCGAATGGTCGTATATAGACGTTTTTTCGGATACGCTCGGGGAAAAACCCCCGCCGATGTGTGTGGTGCTCACACTTAGAAAAAAATATGGTGCTCAGGATTCCAGCGGGGCAAGTGTCACCCCTGTCCGCCCACAGAGCACTGTGCTCGGTGAAAAACCCCCTCCAATGTGTGTGGGGCTCAAATTTGAAAAATTTCTGGAGCTCCAGAAATTCAGCGGGGCGCCGTCCAACCCAGTCCGCTCAGGGTGCACTATTCTCGGATAGGCTCGGGGAAACCCTCGCCAATTTTTAAAGTGCTCAAACTCGGGAAATATATGGAGCTCGATAATGAAACTCGGCATGTGTCATTAAAATCCGCCCACGAAGCACTGTTCCCGGGGAGAAACCCCTCCGATGACCGTAGGGATATGATTTACATACTCGGCAGGCCAGATTAAAAATCCTAATGGGCCTTAAATGGCCCGCGGGCTGAGGTTGCAAAACTTGTACACACACGATCCGGGGGCGGGGCGAGCGCGCCGGCGAAACCTCCGCTCGGCGGAAGCTCCGTTCGGCCGATTGACCGTTCGGTGGAACGTCCATTCGGCGACCTGTCCCTCTGTCAAACGTCCGTCGGCGAAACGTCTTTCAGCGAATCATCCGGCCACGCATTCCAGCCCTTTTCTTGAAATTTTTGATTCCATGTCATATTTTGTTTTGTAGTTGGTGCCTTCTTGGTAAAATTTGTGAAAAAGGCACGCTGCACTGTCTTCGGTGACTGAGTCAGAGAATACTCTAACACGCAAAATTCCTTTCCTTTTGAAGTGAACGGCTTTTCTTAACCTGAAAAGCTAGAAATGCCAAGCATTACACTCAAAAACTTGAAAGTTTTTACACAAGCTGTGAAAATTTGAGGTCATTCCAACAAAAATTCTCAAAATGATTGACCTACAAAATAGGGTCAAACATTTTGGAACACCCTGTACAGTAATAAGTAATACAGGTGTACCTGTCAACTAGTACAGTTTGCCCGTATTTTATTCAGGTTTTTGAAACTTCTTAACGGGTACGGCGTACAGTAAAATGTTTTATGGGAAAACATCAGTGGCGGGCCGTCAGGGCCTTCAAGGCCTTCTCTGCTAGCTTAAGAAATATCTGAATCATATATTATATTTTGTCCATCAATACTTATTAAATAATTCCAAATGGTCTGTTCGCTTCCTTTCATTGCTTTTCCCCCTGGTTGCACTGCTTCCAGATGTGTGTTTTTATATTGAAGCATTTAACCAATTACATTTCAGCCATTATTTGTTGCCAGGGTCAGAAATCTGCCTCATGGCCTTCACAATCAGTTCTGCAGGCTCTGCTGCATTAAACAAGCGTCGATAAGACTTGCTTTAACCAATCAGATTTCGAGTTGGCAACACCACAATGCATTGTCGCAGGCGTAGGGATACGTCATTGCCTTGTCGCAGGCGTAGGGATACGTCATCGCTTTCACCAACTATGATTGGCTAGTGATTAGCCAGAGCTACCAAAGTGTATCTGCAGCGAGCTGCACAAGCAAATATATTGTTGTGTTGATTTAAAGCCATTTTCAAGACGGACTATGCCAGAAATACGACAGGACAGGCTCGACTTTCATCATTAGCTTCGATGGCGATAGAAAAGAAGGAAGAAAGAAAGGAGGATGGATATTGTGTACAGTTAAAAAGGATTTTTGGTGAGTAAAATATGGCTATATTCCTAAATAATATTTCAATTGTGGGCCAACTTCTGATATCTGAAAAGCTCCAGTGTTTGTATTTAAGGTCCAGTGTTTGTATTTAATCACTAAATGCTGCTAGGAATTGGATTTTTACCCCATTTTAGTGCAATTTTTGCCGGTACGCCATTGACGTTCATCGCTGTCTTTTCCCGGGAAAATCACACCCCGGCCCGGTTGTAATGTCTGAAAAGCTCCAGTGTTTGTATTTAATCAATAAATGCTGTTTTCGGCTGGATTTTACCCCATTTTCGGGCAATGTTTGCCGGTACGCCATTGACGTTCATCGCTGTCTTTTCCCGGGAAAATCACCCCCCAGCCCGGTTGTAATGTCTGAAAAGCTCCAGTATTTGTATTTAATCATTAAATGCAGTTAGGAAGTGGATTTTACCCGTTGAAGGCGCAACGAGAAAATGCACGGACCGCCACTGGAAAACATGCAAGTTAAACACAATACTGCATGCATCAACTATGCTTCCATAACACTCCACTCGTACACACACTGCTTCCAGTCTCCAAAATTGCAACAGTATGAATTTTATGGTTTCCAAGTGAATTTAGTACTAAAGAGACATTAAATTTCTTAGATATGTATGAAATTCAAACTTTTTTTCACAATATAGTAGTATCTACTTTTTTTTTTTTACTGCGCGCCATAGGATTGCTGCTGCGCAGAGAAGAGAGTAGTGCGCAATTGCGCACGCGCGCAGCTTAGAGGGAACAGTGGTTGTGAGAGCTTCACCACATAGTGCACATGTAACAACAGGTAGCATATCAAGGTTCAGACATTGCCTACCCATTCTCCAGACCTATACCCAATAGAAAATCTTTTTGGCGGGATCTCAAACTCTGTTTCTCAGCGACAGCTTAGAAACCTTACTGCTGATATGTGTGGAGGAATGGGTCAAAATCCAATCTTGGAACAATGGTTTTCATATCAAAGTGACTCGTAACACAAAAAATGTGTATATGGAAGCATTCTTTCGTGGAGGTACCACTATATTAATAACGCAGTGTATTTCAATCCAGTTTAATATTTTTAAATTGAATTTAATAAAAATGAACTCTTAAAGTTGGTACCCGGACATTTCGTCGAGGGACACTTCGACCCCGGGCGTTTCGTCGAACGGAGGCTTGGTCGGACAGACATTTCGTCGGACAGACATTTCGTCACCGTACATTTCGTCACCGGACATTTCGTCGACGGACAATTCGTCGCCGGATATTTCGTCGCCGGATTCGCTCGCTCTCAAATTATAATCAAGAGAGAGAGCAAGAGAGATTTTACTGTTGAAAGCGATCAACCAGGTAATCTCTCACTCTCAAAATTATAATCATGAGAGAGAGAGAGAGTTTGTCATTGCCTTGACAATGTCAGAGCATTAATATCTAAATATCTAATATCAAAATTATCAATAAGTTGCGTATTATTTGCGTGTGGACATGTTTTTCAATGTATGTGTTCCTGGGTGACAGAACGAAACGTCCTGTTCTCGTGTGTGTATAGACAAACTTGCCTCGCCCGTGCCCATCCCACATTTTATACTATTATTGTCATGTCCCAACACCTGTTAAAGTGGTTAGATTAGAACTTCCACGTAAGCCTCTGATACAAAAGTCCATTTAAATAATTTGTTATGCACCCTTTGTTGGCAATAACGGAGGCCAAACATTTTCTGTATCTCTTCACAAGCTTTTCACACACTGTTGCTGGTATTTTGGCCCATTCCTCCATGCACATCTCTACAGCAGTGATGTTTTGGGTGTGTCGTTGGGCAACACAGACTTTCAACTCCCTCCGCAGATTTTCTATGGGCTTGAGATTTGGAGACGGCTAGGCCACTCCAGGACCTTGAAATGCTTCTTACGAAGCCACTCCTTTGTTGCCCTGGCTGTGTGTTTGGGATCATTGTCATGCTGAGGGACCCAGCCACGTCTCATCTTCAATGTCCTTGCTGATGGAAGGAGATTCCCTTTACACAGATCAGTTGTCCTGGTCCTTTTGCAGAAAAACAGCTCCCAAGCATGATGTTTCTACCCCCATGCTTCACAGTGGGTATGGTGTTCTTCGGATGCAATCCAGTATTCTTTCTCCTCCAAACACGTGAACCTGTGTTTCTACCAAAAAGTTCTATTTTAGTTTCATCTGACCATAGCACATTCTCCCAGTCCTCTTCCGGATCATCCAAATGCTCTCTAGCGAACCACAGACGGGCCTGGATGTGTACTGGCTTCAGCACGGGGATACGTCTGGCAGTGCAGGATTTGAGTCCTTGACGGCGCATTGTGTTACTGATAGTAGCCTTTGTTACTGTAGTCCCAGTTCTCTGTAGGTCATTCACTGGGTCACCCCGTGTGGTTCTGGGATTTTTGCTCACCGTTCTTGTTATCATTTTGACGCCACGGGGTGAGATCTTGCAAGGAGCCCCAGATCGAGGGAGATTATCAGTGGTCTTGTATATCTTCCATTTTCTTATAATTACTCCCACATTTGATTTCTTTACACCAAGCGTTTTACCTATTGCAGATTCAATCTTCCCAGCCTGGTGCAAGTCTACTATTTTGTCTCTGGTGTCCTTCGACAGCTCTTTGGTCTTGGCCATGGTGGAGTTTGGAGTGTGAGAAACTGGGGTTGTGGATAGGTGTCTTTTATACCGATAGAGTTAAAACAGATGCTATTAAGACAGGTAACGAGTGGAGACCTCGTTAGAAGAAGTTAGACCTCTTTGACAGCCAGAAATCTTGCTTGTTTGTAGGTGACCAAATACTTATTTTCCACTCTAATTTGGAAATACATTTTATGGGTTTTTTTCCACATTCTGTCACTCATGGTTGAGGTTTACCCATGTTGACAATTACAGGACTCTCTAATGCAGGGGTCCCCAAACTTTTTCTTGTGAGGGCCACATAACTTTTCCCTTCTCTGATGGGGGGCCAGTGTCAGTTTGTAACAGAAAAAGTGTGACGATCGTAGGGGAGCTTAATTTTTTTTTATTGTTTTCCAGAAAGCCACACACAACCAAATAACCCTTTCCAGGTTCTTTATAGAAATAAAGTCAGGAAACATATAATAACACTATTAATGAAATAAATAATAACTAAATAACCCTCTCTGAGTTCTTCACGGAAAAAACAGGAAATAAATAACACTATTTATGAAATAAATAATAACTAAATAACTCTCTCTGGGTTCTTCATAGAAAAAAAAGCCATGGAACATTAACTTTCTGTTGTGCCATGCACAATCTTAACAGATAAAAGTTCAGCTCAGTTGTCAGAGCAGAATCTCTCTCACGTCAACATTTTGCAGCACAGTGCATGGTGGTGAATTTGGCAGTGGACTCGTAGCGGGGCGGTGAGACCCCTTTTTTCCAACTCCCGGTTCATGCGTCCCATTATTAGACCGCAAGTTTCGGCCACCATGCTAGGAGCCCCGTCAGTCGTGATGCTAGCTAGCTTTGACCAGTCCAGGTCCAATTTCTCCATGGTTTGGCACACTTTGTCAAAAATATCCTCTCCCGTTGTAGTCCCTTTGAGACTTTGGAGGGCTGCCAGATCCTCGCAAATCTCAAAGTTTGCGCTAACTCCACAAATAAAAATGAGCAGTTGCGCTGTGTCTTGCACGTCCGTGCTTTCATCCAGTGCTAATGAAAAAAAGTCAAATTATTTCGTCTTCTGCTGCAGCTGGGCATATACATTACTCCCGATTTCTTCAACGCGTCTGGTCATTGTACTCACCGACAGACTTACGGCATTAAATGCATCTTTCTTCTCGGGACACACCTCCTCCGCGTCAGTATCCATACATTTCTTAACAAACTCTCCGTCAGTGAAAGGCTTACCGCTGCTTGCTATCAATTTAGCAACCCAAAAGCTGGCCCGAACGGATGCCTGGTTCTGCTGAGATAGTAGTCCACTTATTCGCTTTGAGAGTTTGTCTGCTCGTATTTGGCCTTGCAATCTATCGTACTTGTCTTTGTGACGGGATTCATAGTGTCGGCAAAGATTGTATTCTTTGAATACTGTCACCGTCTCTTGACAAATGAGACAAACAGCCTTTTCTTTGCATTGAACAAAAAAATAATCGTTTGTCCACTCCAGGTTAAATACCCTGCATTCTGAATTCACCTAACTTTTTCGCCATTATTCCGTTCTCAAACAGGTTGCAGTTTTAATATGCTTGAATAGTCCGCGATGGTCCCAGGGCTCCGCCCTCACCTGCGATCGTCCAGATGTCTCGGTAACACTGCTCGTGCATGCAACGGTGGACGTGCCCGCATGCATCAAAGGGAAACACTCTCCCCGCGCGTGTCACCAAAGAAGCAATGCGAAGCCCCGCTTCACTGGGATGATTTGTGGGCTCAGCAGGGGTGCAATGAACCAAACACAAGATTAAAACGTCCCAGTCTTCAAGGCCAAATAGGAAAAAAAATCCGATAGCGTCTCTGGTATTGTTCAGAGGGCCGGTCCAAATGTGCCGGCGTGCCGCATCCCCCCCCCAAAAAAAAAAATAATAAATCCGATAGCGTCTCTGGTATTGCTCAGAGGGTCGGTCCAAATGTGCCGGCGGGCCGTATCCGGCCCGCGGGCCGTAGTTTGGTGACCCCTGCTCTAATGTTTTCAAGTAGGAGAACTTGCACAATTGGTGGATGACTAAATATGTGCCCCCACTTTATGTTATGCTAGCCGCTAGCGTATGTTAGGCTAGCCGCTAGCGTTTTTTTTTTAAGACAGCACGAGCTGATAATGCTTTATTGAGGTATAAGGTACACTCTGTTATAAAGAGTTGGGCGTTTAACATGCTAGGCTCCACTGTCAGTCATTGATGTGTATTCCGGGAACTTGACTCCAGCTTTGGCGAAAGCTCGAACAACAGTGCTGGCCGACACTTTAGCCCAGTCATCCGCAATCCATTGTAACTCGCGACATGCATCACTCCCAAGCCTTTGATTCTCCTCGCTGTTATATCAGCATCGACAATTCATTCCAAATCGTCACGTAACTCGTGCGACGCTGCTTGCCCAAACTACTATGTTGGCCATCCATTAGCAAAGCTGTTAAATTGTGTTCGATCCATGGCTTCAGTCCATTTTCCAAGTGTTCACAACCGCATTCTGTTGTCATTCACGTCTGGTATTTCCTCTGTGTAGCTCTAATATGTTGTTTCTTTGAGTATTGAGATTCCTTTTGAGGGTTAAAAGCGCTGCGAGCGAGCACACTGAAGTCAAATGCATTGCCACTCCCCTGGGATGTTTTGAATGGATTTACCGTAATGCTTGGAATGCGCGGGGAGGCTATTTTTAGGGTGAACGTCCGCTGGGTTGATCCCAATAAGTAGTGTGCCGGCAATAAATAAAACCAGTCACTCAAGCGGTCAGGGCCATACAAAAATTGAATTTAGTGCAACAGACAAGGCGCATCGACCATTTTAGAGAAAATTTTAGACTTTTAAATGCGCCGTATAGGTGTGAAAATACGGTATTTCGTTTTGCAGAGCAACGTTTGGTTTGAAAGCAAATTTATAAAAATAAAGATGCCTGTCAAAATTTCTACAGGTTTTATTCTTTACTTTTCATAGAGGAAGGAGGGACTTCTCTTTATTGCACAACAGAACAACAAAAATAATTTTTTTAATCATCATATTTGATACTCTTTTCTGGTAAAGTAAGGTAACATAGTTACTTTCATATTTGAATAAGGAGGAAAGTAATTTATTTACTTATAGTGTGAAATTTCAAATTTGAAAAAAACATGATAGTTATTGTAATAACTATCGATATCGACAGTTTTTTTTGTAGTGATATTTATTGTGATATCGCCCAGCATTATTGTAAAGACATACGTAACTATTTATAAGATTACCTACAGCCTTGGGTTGACAGGTATGGCTCATAATTATTGTATAGTACATATTGCATGTTTTGCCCATTTCAGTTTAATTTAACTGTGGTCTTTTCTGTTTTCAGGTCCCGTATGAGAGATGAGATTACTGATTTTCTTCTGGATGATTAGGATGAACAGCATTTTAGTTGGCGAAAAATGTTAAATTATAATTGTCACCAACAAGATTTTCTATCGGAGCAAGTTTGTTTTGTATTCTTGATTAGTGTCAAAAACATGCCCGTTAACCACCAGTAGTTGTAATGCGTGAGGAGGAACTAAATGTCCCACCTACGTAATAATAATTCTGCAACATTCAGTGGATTGAAGTAATCACACCCTACAAAGAATGAGATTAGGATAAATCAATATCAAGACTGACTGTTCTGATTGTATCAATTATCTTGTTTTAAAATCATGTTAATTGTACGACATGTATGATTATATTTCCTGTATTGTAAGGTCAAATAAAACATAATAATATTCATTCATTATCTGTACCGCTTATCCTCAAAGGTTGCGGGGAGTGCTGGATCCTATCCCAGCTGAGTTTGGGCACCAAGCATGGGACACCCTGAATTGGTGTCCAGCAAATCACAGGGCACAAAGAGACAGACAACCATTTATGCTTACACTTATCACTAGAGGCAATCTAGAGTGTTCAGCCAGTCAGCCCTAGCTGTTTTTGTGATGTGGGAGGAAACCGGAGTAACCAGAGAAAACCTATGCAGGTGGGGAGAGCAAGGAACCACACAGGAACCTCATAGCTGTGAGGCCAACATACTAACCCCTTGCCACATATGTGTGTTAAACGTGCTCTGACTGGCCAGACGCGAGTAGCCTTGATTTTGAAATAAAACAAAATTCCACTTTGATTTTTTTCGTTTTATTTCTTGTTCGAAAGTGACAACTATTGAAGTACAGTGGTACCTCGAGATACGGGCTTAATGCGTTCCGAGACTGAGCTCGTATGTCGATTTTCTCGTAACTCAAACGAACGTTTCCCATAGAAATGAACTAAAACAAATTAATTCGTTCCAACCCTCTGCAAAAACACCCAAAACAGGATACTGGATTGGAAAAACATTTGTATTTGTTCTAATTTGCCATCTATTAACAAAGTAACACATAACTAGTGGTTTAATATTACAAAAATGTGTTTAATAGTACTAAAATTATACGGATTTCGCAGGGGGGGAGAGAGACGGACAGAGAGAGTGTTGCACGGCAACACGCTTGTGACATAACTGTGAAATAATCTTGAAAAGTAATCAAATAATGTTTGTGACAATAACATAAACAAATTTTAATGAACTTGGATTACGATGCAGCCACTCAAAAATAAATTTAATCTAACCTAACACTAAACTTAATTCTAATTTTGTTTGACATTTTGATACCGTTCTTCTCCCAGGTTGGCTCTATTTTCCCCACCTCCACACTGACTTTCAGTCAATATCAACGGTTGTTTGATTTTGTATTCCCTTACAAATATTCCCAAAATAATGCACGCAAATGTCCTCACAATAGGATAATGCACGACCACTTGCCAACGAGAAGTAGTATATGTATACACCATTCGCACTAATGGGGGGAAAAACACTGAAAAAAATGTAACGCTCCGCGCAGTGCTCGCAGAGACATTACATGAGGGAGTTGCGACCACAGAGACGTTACACGAGGGAGTTGCGGGGAGAGAGATATTGCCCATGATGTTCTTATGATCAGCCTCTTGCGTCTGCTGTCTGCTCGTATATCAAAATTTGTCTCGTATCTCAAATTGCTCGTATGTCGTACCACTGTAATATGAACCATCGAAAGAATTGAGATATTTTGACATTAGAAGCAAAATGGCTGCCACAACATCTTAAACTTCTGGTAAGAAAATTTTCATTTCTGTAATTAGAAAGCATCACGTTCTCATTAAGATAGACATTTCTATTTTCAAATTGAATAATTTGATATTTTGCATTTACAAAGACAGGCATATTAACCTCCTTATGATATTGACCCTAATAATGTCCTTTTGATTCATAAAGTATCTCAGAAATACCACGTGCGATGGTTTTTCTTAAGATTTTCCCTTCAAAGTAACACTTTTGTACTCACTATTAAAACCATGAATATTGGGAAAATTGGGATTCGGGGGTGGTTTATATGCTAGAAATTGTAAAATTCAACATTTTAAGGCAATTTTAAGGGCACTGCTTATACGTGAGTAAGTATGGTACATCCAGTAAAAAGAGCGGAGTCTGCTTTCTTGAGCAGTAAATTCAAAAGAACACAAAAGGCTCCTGCTATAAAAAAAAAAAACCAAAGAAGAGGTAAGATGGTTTCTCATCTTGTCAGAAGAATGTACATCTGGCTCAGAGGTCTCCAAACCGGTCCGCTGTGGGTGAAGGTTTTTTTTCAAACACAAACAGTTTAACCCATGATGTTTCTGCTGAAAAAAGAAGCACCTGACTGCAATCCACTGATTGCACTTCTATGATAACAGATTGGTGGAAAGGTTACCTATTACAGGTTGGAACGAAAACCTGCACCCACTGCGGCCCTTTCTGGATTTCTGGATAGTTTGGGGACCACTGATCTGGAAAAACAAATACTCCACACCCCATGGACGATGGGCGCAAGTTAATGAACTGCTGACCAATCTGACAAAGACAACTTTTCCCTTTGTTTTCAAATTGTATAATAATGTTTACAAGGTAGAGAGTCTCTGCTATTCTAGTGGCCTATGCTAAAGCTAAGATATTAATACTCTGAAGTTAATGAACAAGTGGCTTTACACACGGGTCAGCTGCAGGGTTATCAGCCAGGAACCACTGTTCATTGATGTTTCGCTCTTTTAATCCTGGAACATCTGGTGGCTGAGCAGTAACAGAGACGTCTCCCTGTCACCCCCTGCAGCTGATAGCTGTTGTCTCCTCCAGCCGTTGTTGGGGTTTGCTGTTGTTTCCCCAGCTCCTGTCCTTCCTCCTAAGCCAGAGCCAAAAGCTGCCTTTCTCTGCCTCCTCTGCGAGCTCTTTTATGGCCTTCCTCAGGTTGCCTCCAGACACCCCTGCATCCCTCAGGAAGCGTGTTGTTGACAGACCAACGTAGCCTCTGCAGCCAAACTCGACTGGGTAGATGGTGCACTTCTAACCAATTTCCTGGCACTCAGCTGCCAGCTCCAAGTATTTGGCCTTCTTGCGCTCGAAGGCGGCCTCAATCCCCTCCTCTGATGGTACTGTTAGTTCTATGAGGTGCACTGCTCTTGCCTTGGAGTACCATACCACAATGTCTGGGCGGAGTGATGTGCTGATGATCTCCGTGGGGAATCGGAGCCGCCTGTTGAGGTCTCTTTTCCCCCCGTCCGTTACGAAGTTGGCGTGGATCTCTCTTGGTGGTGAATTTTTACTGCTCTGTCGGTGTCTCTCCAGCACTTCAGCTAGTTTCATCAGGACCCGGTCATGGTGCCATCTGTAGCGCCCCTGAGAAAGTGCAGACAGGGAAGCGTGTCGTAGGTTGCGTGAATGAGGAAGCTGATCCTTGCCTGCGGGATCTTCCACAGGTTGGACCAACTGATGATTCGGTAAACAACTCCCTCCCAGGTTGTCCAGCTTCCTTGCAACACGCCCTTCATCTTGTAGCACTCTTCCCCCATCCTTGTCACCTACGCCACCACCATCTCCTTCCTCTCCTTACGGTTAGTTCTGGACCAGAATTGCGGTGCTTCTCCCTATCCTAGACCTGCTCTTCCTGCCTGAACTCTCCCCATGATCTCCTGATGCTGCAGTCTATTGATGGCTTGGTCAACCTCGGCCTGGGCATTCCACCTCCAGCCAGTAGGAACCGTGATGTTGGCGTTCCTTACTGACTGGTCAGTGGACTGTCTTGGCTCAAGAACCAGCCTATACTTATTTTGCCTGTAGCCCAGACTGATAGTCTGCAGTGGCAGTTGCAGTGCATTCCTTCCAAAGAGGCCCGTTCCGTGGTAGACCTAGCCACTTCCTGATGAATGAATTGGCTTTTCCATCCATCTTGCTCACAGTGGATGAGGATGAGTATAAAAGAGTTCATAAAAATTCTAAATTCACGCTGAAACTTGCAAGCGGAAGACGGGATGAAATAAACTGTGGAAGTCAGGGCTCAGAGCTGAAAAAGAAGCAGATTTTTTTCCGTAGAAGGAGAGTGACAAATCGAATATTATAAAAGCCCAAGAAGGATGACATCTTGCCTTCTCCTGTTTTGTTGCGTGAGAATTTTCCATCACGTACATCGACTGTGGAGAAATACTACATCGAGCCTATTCCAGCTTTGTTTGGATTTTGAGTCGTAGTTGAAAATGCCTCTTAAGCGTCCTGGGCCATCTAAAACATCGAGTGAGCCCAAGAAAAAATGATGCCAGTGACGGAAAAAGTTAGTGTAGCAAACCATTGCGGAATAAATAAATCTACCCTGGGTTAAACCAAGAAAGAAGCGAAGATTCAGAAAAAGCCAACAGTAACCTTTGCCTAGGACACCAAGAGAGTGGTAATCACTAGGAATAAAAAAATAAACCAGCTTCCAACAATCAGATTTCACCATAGATTTCACATAGATAGCTGGCATGACGAGAAGACATCAACATACTGCTCAAGAGCCACTCACAACCCCCCCCCCCATATTGAGGAGGACCTCAACTAAATTATCTCATCGGGGAGTGAGGAAGAAGAGGCAGCGAAAAATAACAAGAATGAGGAGAAAGAACGTCTTCCTTTAAGACATCTTAAGGAGATCTTCAATATGCCATGGAGTTTGCAACAACGGGTTCAGGAGATTGATGACAACCTGGTCGGAGCAATTGAATTTGGCAATCATCTTGACAGTGTCATGTCCTTGTACAACAGCATATAGAAACATAAGAAATGTATAAGAAACGGCGGCCGCCATGTTCATTGTGCGCCGAAAACCTCTCGCAGAAAGAAGCTCCTCCGGTTGCCCCTTCGGCACCCCCTGAAAATTCAATCGATGATCCAATGCCTCCCGAATATGATGACTTGGATTAAAGCTCCCAATAACCTGTTTTTTTAGCTTATCACTGAGTACAGTATTTCAAGTATTTACATTTTTTAAATTTATAGATTATATTTAGATATTAATATATTAGTCTTTTCATATGCATCTAACTAATATTTAATAAATACACTTTTTGAGAATTGAACTTCTGTATTTGTATCTGTAACTAACTGTCATGTCCTTTCGACCATATTGATAACACTATCAAAGTAAGGGTGGCCCAGTGGAGCGAGTGGTTAGCGTGTCGGCCTCACGGCTCTGGGGTCTTGGGTTCAAATCCCTGTCATGTCCACCTGTATGGAGTTTGCATGTTCTCCCTGGGCATGCGTGGGTTCCCTCCGGGTACTCTGGTTTCCTCCCACATTCCAAAAACATGCATGGTAGGCTGATTGGACACTAAATTGCCCGTAGGTATGGGTGTGAGGGTGCATGGTTGTTCGTCTCTTTGTGCCCTGCGATCGGCTGGCCACCGATTTAGGATGTCCCCCGCCTCTGGCCCGGAGTCACCTGGGATAGGCTCCAGCACACCCCGTGACCCTAATTAGGATTAAAGCTGTTCAGAAAATGAGAGAGAATATAAAAGTGCATTCTTAAATTCATCCATTCATTTTTATCCTAACGAAGTACATAACATTTAAAATTTTGCCGAATGTGTTTGGTCACTTAAATAAAATTAGTGTGTTTCTAAATTCAAATTGTCATAAATGCAAAAATAAACAGAATCAGAATTATCTTTGAATTTTACAATTTCTCGTGTATAAGCCGCCGCCTGATTCACAATTTTCTCCTCCATATTCATGGTTTTAATAGGGAGTACAAATGTGTTACTTGAAAGGGAAAATCTTGAGAAAAATCATCGCACGTGGTATTTCTGAGATACTAGATGAATCAAAAGCCCATGATTAGGGTCAATATCATACGGAAGTTAATATGTCTGTCTTTGTAAATGCAAAATATAAAATTATTCAATTTGAAAAAAGAAATAAGTCTATCTCGATGAGAACCTGATGGTTTTTAATGACAGAAATTACAAATTTCTTACCAGAAGTTTAAGATGTTGTGGCAGCCAAATTGCTACTAACGTTGCAATATCTCGATTTTTTTATGGTTAATATTACTGCAATAGTTGTCACTTTCGAACAAGAAAATAAAGAAAATAAATCAAAGCCGAGTTTTGTTTTATTTAATAATCACAAATGTAGATATGACGCAGGTGTGTGTATCAAGTCTGATATTTTAACGATCGACCGCAAGACTTTCGATCAGCCTTAAATACTATTGGGATCTGCTGACATGGTAAACGCTAAGAACACATCTATCAAGGCAACTCGCGTCTGGCCCGTCAGAGCACGTTTATAATTGCGGTGGGCTGTCAATGCCCTAAGCGAGTGCTGGCAAGCACAAGTGTCTTTTCTCTATTTTGAAATAAATGACCGTATCGGCTGCATTGTTTTGCATCATGGTGTCACGGCGTCAAGCGTTATGGTGTTTCGTCTTTGTTACCGTGCATGCCGTCTTTGTATGCGCATTTAAAAAAAAAAAAATCTTCCAAGATGGCGCCGTCAAGCGGAAGCCAGTGGCAGTAGCTCTGTCCACTCTTATTTGTTTTTCGTGTTTTACAGCCCTTCTATCTTTTTTGTAATTACATTTTAATATTTCTTAATACATTCCTTTTTTCTTTACTTTGTACTTTATACTTTTTACTTTAATGTTTTTACAACTTTCTCTGTTCTGTTAGCCTGACTTCTTTCTGCCACTTCTTTTTTGGAACCATCAGCCATGCCTACGCTGTCATACACATGGGACTAGCTGTTACAATATGAGGCAGAAGGAGCAACACCTCAATCCCACTGGGGCTGGACAAAAGTGCCGGGAGATGAAGCAACGCTTCTGACCAACCATTCCATCAGTGGCAGCCAGCGGCGGTAGCTCCGTCCACTCTGCTCGTTTTGTAATTTTGCTGCCTTTCTGTCATAATGATTTGATTTGGTGATTCTTAATGATCCCATTTACTTTGATTTGCTTTGTACTTTGCGCTTTTGCTTGTTGTTCTGTCTAATCACCCTCTGCTACTGTCACAATGAAGTTTCCCAAATGCGGGATGAATAAAGTTATCCAATATAAGACTTGATTCAGTCATCATTTTTTGTCCAACAAATGCGGCTTATATGCGAGTGAATACAGTATTCCATTATTGTTGTTTGTAAAAATCCAAATCAGTCAAAATTATGTACCGTATTTGCTCGCATATACGCCACCTCCGTGTAAAAGACGCACACTTAAAATTGCTTTAAAATCTTTGAATTTTACAATTTCTTGCGTAGAACTCACCCCCTGATTCACAATTTTCACCTTTATATTCATGGTTTTAATGGGGAGTACAAATGTATTACTTAGAAGGGAAGATCTTAAGAAAAATCATCGCACGTGGTATTTCTGAGATACTGTATGAATCAAAAGCACATTATTAGGGTCGATATCATAAGGAATTAATTCATCCAGTAATAGTTGTTTTCTTACTGCAAAACAGAAAATAACCAACAAATAGTAAATGTTACTTTGCAGACTGGTGAAAAAAGAGTATAGCAAGTCTTGTGCGCACATAAGCCGTAGCCTTGATTCAGTCATTTATTTTGTTACAAATACGGCTTATATGCAAGAACATACGGTATATTAACTAGTATTCTGTTCTAATCATGACTTTCTTGTTAGGCTTGAGAACTATAAAAGTCTGTAAACATGTCTAAATTCACGTTGAAACTCGCAAGCGGGAGACACTTACGTCTTCCGCTTTCCACTAAGAAAATGGCGGGAGACAGACTCAACCCCGAGAAAGAAAAATGGCGGGCAGCGGGTGGTGTACCAAAAAATAAACAGTGGTCACAACTCCTATCAACATCTTTCCTAATTTGTACAAGAAAAGAAACAGCCGTCACCATGTTCCTTGTGTGCCAAACACCTCTCTCATAAGCTCCTCCTGAAAAGCTCCCCTACGGTGCCCCTGAAAGATTCCATCGATGATCCAATGCTTCTTGAATCTGATCAAAATGACTTGGACAAAATCTCCCAATATCCTTTTTTAATGTTTTTTTCAAATTAACCGGAGGCACTTTTTTCACTGTGAATGTACAGTATTTAAAGTATTTTCCTTTTTTATTTATATATATATATATATATATATATATATATATATATATATATATATATATATATATATATATATATATATACATACACATTAGGCTTTACATACAGTGGGGAAAATAAGTATTTGGTCAACCACCAATTGTGCAAGTTATCCTACTTGAAAAGATTAGAGAGGCCTGTAATTGTAACATGGGTAAACCTCAACTATGAGAGACAGAATGTGGAGAAAAAAAACAGAAAATCACATTGTTTGATTTTAAAGAATTTATTTGCAAATCATGGTGGAAATTAAGTATTTGGTCAACCACCAATTGTGCAAGTTATCCTACTTGAAAAGATTAGAGAGGCCTGTAATTGTAACATGGGTAAACCTCAACTATGAGAGACAGAATGTGGAGAAAAAAAACAGAAAATCACATTGTTTGATTTTAAAGAATTTATTTGCAAATCATGGTGGAAATTAAGTATTTGGTCAATACCTTAAGTTCATCTCAATACTTTATGTACCCTTTGTTGGCAATAACGGAGGCCAAACGTTTTTGCCGTGTGTGTGCGCGTGCGTGTGTGCGTGTGCGTGCATGTGTGTGTGTGGGGGCGTGTGCGCATGCATGTGTGTGTGGGGGCGTGTGTGCGTGTGTTTGTTGAGATAAATGATGGCAAAGCTGACAAAGTTAGCAGGCCTGGCACTCATTTGTCATCCAACTTGTTCTGGGTGTGACAGTCACTCTATACTTGGCTGGTTGAAGAACAACACCAAACTTGCCCTCCAGGAGGGGTGGAGGTTGACCAGGTGGAGAAGACAATGTGAAGCGCTGCAGAATCCAGGAAAGGAAGAGAAAAAGTTCCATCTTGGCTAAGGCCTCGCCAAGACACACTCTGACCCCGGCACCAAATGGCATGTAACTGAATGATGGGTTGATCAAACCTGTGCCTTCACTGTTCAAAAATCGACCTGTCAAAAAAAAGACAAATTACCAAGAGAAATGTGGAATTTTGGAAGACTGGCCGAGATAAGTAAGGGACATGTGTTAGTTTGTAGTATTTTCCAAAGAAAAGCAAAAATGTTCTAACAGTAGTACCATACTTGAAGACTTCAATTTTATGAAAAGACGACATTCAATGCACCTTATATTTCGATGGATATTGGTTAATTATTGTATGAAATTTCCTTTAGCACATCTCCATTTAGTTGATGTATTATACACCCCTATTACGACTACTACAGCTTCATCCACTGCAGGGGTGACCAACTCAGGTACTCAAGGGCCCCTATTCAGTCTGTTTTCCATATCTCCCTCCTCTACCGTGATGAATCAAATGATCAACTCATTAGTAAGCTTTCCAGAAGATTGATAATCATCCTGATTATTTGATTCAGGTTTATTGGTGGAGGGAAACTTGGAAAACAGACTGGATAAGCCCCCCCGTGGACTGAAGTTGAACACCCCTGATTTAGTGGATGTATATCACAATCCCCTACTACCACCACCACCTCCACTACTACTACTGCGTCTTATGATCCGGTGCGCCTTAAATATGAAACACATTTTAAGATTGACCATTCATTGAAGGTGTGCCTTACAGTGTGGGAAATACAGTAATTTCTATGATTTTACATGAAGAATTGTGAATATAGGCGGCATACTAAGTCACTGGTTCATACCCTTTTCCCATATAAATTTACTGCTCCCAAAAATAAAGAGAACACTTCAGCAGTTATTTGTTCACTATAGTTATTTGTATATATGCTATCTCTAAATGGTATGTATCTGGTATATATACTGTATATATGGTATATATAGATCAGTGGTCCTTAACCTTGTTGGAGCTACCGAACCCCACCAGTTTCATATATGCATTCACCGAACCCCACCAGTTTCCTATGCGCATTCAACGAACCCTACCTTAGTGTAAAATAAAAAATGATTTTTTTTTCTCAAATTCAAGATACATAAATTCCTCGCATCACTGATTGGCCAAGCAATGTTACGTGATTATCTGCATTCAGTGATGGTCAAGCAGGGCATGTTATTGTGAATAGACATACATGATGAGTCGGTGTGTCTTGACTTCTGTGGTAGAGGCTCCACCGAACCCAGGTTAAGAACCACTGATATATCTATATGCACGTTTGTATACACACAACACTAACTTGACCTTTATTGTGACCAATTGTAAGAATCTTTTCCAATCTTGTCCAAGTCTTCCAGTGCAGAAGAAGCAGTGCAGAAGGAGCAGTACACAGAAGTTGAAAATGCTGTGATTTTTTGTCATACTTTGTATTATCTTTTCACCTATTACTCATTCGTTCATTAATTCATTCATCTTGCGTGCCACGCATCCTCGTAAGGTTTGCGGGGTTTGCTGGAGCCTATCCCATCTGACTTCGAGCGAAAGGCAGACTATACCCCATTCAGCCGAAGGGAACACAGAGAGACAGACTACAATTCGCACACACAATCATACAGCCACCAGAGGTAATCGAGCCCGCGCTGCGAGTGAACCACTACAACACCAACAGCTGACTCATTTTACCCATATCAAATAAAATTCAATGCCATTATGTCTCAACATTTGTGCCATTTTGATTCAAGCTGAAATTTGATTAGATATTTTTGAAGGATGTAAGGTTCAAACATCAGCTGGTGGGTGTCCTTTCAGTTCTGTTATTTCATTACTCTTCATATACTGCCTTGAAATTACTGTTTAGCAACATCTTACAATTCACATCAAATCACGTGTACAATCAGTGCATATCAAATTATTGTTATCATGGAAGTTGTTTCTCACCAGGGTCAAATAGCTCTGGGTCTTTCCATTCTTTCTCATCGTGGTGGAGAGACCAAAGGTTGACAATGACTCTGGTCCCTTTTCGCACTTTGAAATTTCCAATGCTAAAAAAAAAATACACACAGTTGCAAAATTTTGTTGAAATACACACTCAAATTTAAAGGTGGTACAATATTGGATGTCATTTCATTAGAATTTCAATCAATTCAGGGTATTTGCCGCCTACTGGTTAGAATAGGCTCCAGAACCCCCGCAACCCTTGTGAGGATAAGCGGCTTGGAAAATGAGTGAAAGCAAGACAATATATTTACAAAATGCCTTTTCCAAACTATTTTGTTTTGTTATGATTCATGGTTTTGTTTGCTTGTCCCAACAAACAGCCAGATTCATTAATGTGTGGTTGACTAGATCAGATTGAAATATTTATTAATTCATTCATTGTCCAAACTACGTATCTGCTTAAGGGTAGTGGGAGGTGGGGTGGCTATCCGAGCCAACTACGGGCAGTACTCGGGGGACACCTTGAACTGGTTGCCAGCCAATCACAGAGGACAATGAGACGACAACCATTCACGCTCACACTCATAACAATAACACTCGGGGCAATTTAGACCGTTGAACCAGCCTACCATGAAAATATTCTGAATGTGGGAGGAAACTAAAGTTCCCAAAGAAAAAAATCCAATTTTTTTTTTACTGCGCGCCATATGATTGCTGCTGCGCAGAGAAGACGAGAGTAGTGCGCAATTGCGCACGCGCGCAGCTTAGAGGGAACACTGGTGGAGCCTATCCCAGCCAATTACGGGTAGCAGGCGCGCGACACCCAGAATTTGTGATCAGCCAGCTGGCATTATTGCAGAGGTTGAAGGTGTGGCTAGTCAGTCTGTCAGTGCTCAGACCAATTGCCAGTGAAGATTTACAAGTGTTTTTTGTGTTGCTTCATGAAATGATATAATAAAACATTAATCAAACTTACAAAAAATAATGCATTAAATAATTTTTCCATGTCATGTTTAAATGAGATGAGATTTAAACATGACATGGAAAATTATTTAATGCATTAATTTTTAGTAAGTTTGATGAATGACAGAAAAATTAACGTACTGATTGTACCTTGTGTCCTGTAGAGCCACATGAGGGATAAGAAGAGGAGAAACTGGGCGTATTCGCAACACCTCTCTGATGGTGGCCTCTAAATACGGCAGATTGCCTCGGTCACGAAGGAGGGGCCGTTGCTCCCTCCCTAATTTTCTGTCCATCTCTTCCTGAATATGTTTCTGTACCTGAAAACATAAACAGTGGCCATCTATATGTAAAAATGTTAATGAAAATCTAAAACTTGATCAACAAACAAAATCTGTAAAATTCATTTATGTCATGTTACGTCTTCAGTTGCGAAGCGAGGTGGGACCCAAGTGGATGACAAGCAGAATGCTGGTGCACAAAACTAAAGGCTTTGATCAAAAGTAACAAAAAAGCCATACAAACTTAGAACATTGTAAAATTAACAAATAAACAAACCTAATGGGTCTGATTCATACGCATGACATCACAGAGACAAAAAAATAATCCCACAACCTGACATACCTGAACACAGGGTTTAAATACACACACAAGGGCTGATTACGAAACACACACACCTGGCCACATAAGGAGAGGGGTGCCCGGAGGGACACAAGAGGCGCAAAGCACACAATCACCCGGACAGCACACACAAGGAAGTCCTCCCTGAGAGAGTCTCCGCCCTCGGCCTCAAAGTCATCGCCGAGAGGGTTTCCGCCTTCGGCTTCAATGTCCTGGCCAAGTGGTTCGCCGCCGTCGGGGACGCCGTCAGGGCCCCCGCTAAGAAAATAGGCGTCGCTAGGGCCCCCGCCAAGAAAATCGGCGTCGCCCGGGCCCCCGCCAAGAGAATCGTCGTCGCCGGGGCCCCCGCCAAGAGAACCGCCGTCGCATAAGAGCGGGGCCCCGGGGGCACACAAGCTGAGTGCCGGGATGGGGGCAAAAGAGCTGCTAGCCGGAATGTCACCTGCTTGAGGGCGGTCGTCGGAGCCTAACACACAACGAAATTCTCTCCGCTCCGGCTCCTCCTCCCCCGCCACTGGCAGCCGGGACGCCAGTCTGCCCAGCACCTTGGGGAGGGGCATGCCACTGTGTTCCTGTCAACTGGGAAAATAAGGATTCCTCAGTCAATGGCCGAGAGTCCGTGACGGGGAGAGGGCTCATGGGAGCTCCACTCCCCTGCGCCTGCCGAGTAGAATGAGTGGGAGAGAGAAAGCCCCACTCGGACTCGGAGCCCAGGAGATTAATGAGTTCTGGTCCATCCTCGTATTCGCCCATATCCGAGTCCGAGTCCCATTCAAAAGTGATATGTCCTTCTGTAGAGGATGGCGGAAGCAGAGATGTTCCGTGGGGGAATAACGAGGGGTGACAAGCTGGACATCGTCGGTGTTCACGCCGATGCCGATGGCCTCCCCCCGACTCACTGGGAGAAGCCAAGTGAGCTATCCCACACCCGAACCATAGTGATCCTGCTGGGTCCAATATTGGTGGGATTATTCTGTCATGTTACGTCTTTGGTTGCGAAGTGGGACCCAGAAGTGCCGGAAATGGACGACAAGCAGAATGCTTTTGCAAAAAACTAAAGGATTTAATCAAAAGTAACAGCAAAGCCATACAATCTTGAGACATAGTAAAATTTAAAAAGAAACAAACCTAACAAGGCTGATGCATACGCACAGCGACGAGGGGACGATATGACCGAGTCAACACAATAATTCCACAACCAGACATACCAGAACACAGGGTTTAAATACACACACAAGGGCTGATTACGAATCACATACACCTGGTCACATAAGGAAAGGGGAGCCCGGAGGGACACAAGAGGCGAAAAGCACACAATCACCCGGACAGCACACATCCAATCAAAATCAAACTTTCAAGGAGGAAGCAAATATTTTATTAATGGGTTGTAACCTAACAACTGATTCAAACTTTCCCTTATATTTAACTCAAAGTTAAAACTTATTTTCACAAACATTACCTCAGGATTAAGGATGAGGTAAATGATGGCCCATTTGAGGACAGTCATGGTGGTTTCAACTCCAGCACCGAAGATATCCCCCACAGTCATAAGGATGTGATCATCACTAAGGCCCAAGATATTTGAACTAATCTCTGTTGTGTTGTTGTTCTCAGCATATCGTTTGGCTCTGAGTAGAGCATCTATCAAGTCTTTCTGCAAATTGTCACTGTATTCTGCCTGCGAGTCACATCATGTCAAAACAAAAAAAACAAAAAAAGAGCAGAATATCATGAATATTATTGTATTCATATATATATATATATATATATATATATATATATATATATATATATATATATATATATATATATATATATATATATATATATATATATATAATTATTTTTTCTTACTCTTTGTACGGAACGACATGGTAAGACATTTCCCATACCTTGTGTTCTTCATATTTCTTATGTAGAAGTTTGTCTCGCATTGATACACATTGTTTTAGGAGGCGCAGGTCTGCATTAGGAAATACCTGCAAAATGAAATTGTTGTATTTAATGATTTGACGGGACTGGTTATCTTTTGCATGAAAGTGTTTTCATTCCACATTCGAAAAACCTAGATTCTTTGGAACTAATAAATCACAGGTGTCAAACTGGGGCTTCAGGGCCCAGGTCCAGCCCTCGTCATCATTTTGTGCAACCCATGAAATTAAATATAATATATATATATATATATATATATATATATATATATATATATATATATATATATATATATATATATATATATATATATATATAATATGTATATATATACATATATATGTATATATAGGAATAATTTGGGGGATTATTTAATTCCTGTTAATAAATATATATATACATACATACATATATACATATATATACATATATGTATATATGTATATATATATATATATATATGTGTGTATATATATAGGAATAATTTGGGGGATTATTTAATTCCTGTTAATAAAACTTTGATGAGAACGACTTTATAATGTTAATATAGATGACAGTTTTAAATGAGATTTTCAGCTAGTGGTGTGCCTTGAGATTTTCTCAATGCAAAAACTGTGCCGCAGCTAAAAAAAGGCTGGGAAAGACTGTGCTAAAGGCGTAGCATGCCATTGCGGCATATTTATGGATCTACTGTGCATTATACCAAGAAAGAAGACCCGAACATTCAGGAAGCATCAACAATATCCTTTTCCAAGGACACCAAGCTAGTGGTAATCACTAGGAATTCAAAAATGAGCCAGCATTATGGGGGATTTACGCCGTAGATATGGTCGTGAAACTGGCATGACGAAAGGAAGTCAACACACTGCTCGAGAGGTACTCAGAGACCCCCAGCCGCCCAACTGATGAGGACCTCGTCGAAATTATCCCATTGGGGAGTGAGGAAGAAGAGGCAGTGGACAAAGACGATAATGAGGATGAAGAACGTGGTCTTCCTTTAAGACATTTTCAGGAGATCGTCTTGATAGTGTTATGTCCATGTACAACAGCATATTTGTACAAGAACAGAAACAGCGGTCGCTGTGTTCCTTGTGCGCCAAAAAACTCTTGCAGAAAGAACCTCCTCCGGTTGGCCCTATGGCGCCCCCTAAAGATTCCATCGATGATCCAATGTCTCTCGAAATGGATGAAGAGGACTTGGACTAAAGATCCCAGTAACCAGTTTTGTTTATTATTTAAATCAAGCGGACTGAAGCTCCCAAAAAACTGTTTTTTTATTATTATTTAAATCAAGTGGAGAGGAACTATTTTCACTGTCAATACAGTACTTAAAGTCTGTTTTATTTATAGAATATATTTAGATATTAATACATTACAGTCTTCATATGCATATAACTGTAATATTTAATAAATACATTTCTTGATAATTCAACTTGTATTTTTGTATGGGCGCAAAACCATGTAGTGTGGTACTAATAATAGCGGTGATTCTACTTTGCGGTTTTTCGATTATTGCGCTCATGTCTGGTCTACATTATCTGCAATATTCAAGGGATTACTTTATATATTTTTTAAATCCAACAATTGTTCTAATTCCATCTTTAGTGCAAAAAGCTTCCTCACTTCTAATTTTAGGGATGGAGTCCCTCTATGTAGCTGTTGGCGGTTGTCAATGGTGGCAAGTTGTTGTCACCTGGCATGGCTTTGCGGAACACCGAGACCTAGATAACAGCCAACTTGCTTAGCTATGTGTGCATTTATGTTTGCTGACCTGTAACCACGGGAAAATATCCACCAGGCTGTCTTTGGCAACAGTGTCCACAATGCCTTGGCTGTAAAGGAGCATGGCCTCAAACTCAGGATCTCCTATGGAGTACGTGGAGTTGAAACAGAGTGAACAGATGACGTTGGTGACCACACACATCAGTTCAGGAGAAAAGTCCACAGACTGGTCAGAAGCAGCTTTCTCTTGCATCATGGAGCAAAGAGTGTTGGCCTGTGTGCAGACTGAACAGAAGAAACAAGCATTATAACTATCTTTAGTGGATTTTGTATGTGCTTTAATGAAATTTGACACTTAAGCTTAAATTACATGCAGGTATCCAGCTATGACTACGACTAGTTGAATTGCTAAAAAGAAAGTATTTGACGGATTTTATAGCATTTTGTACAATCAAAACACTGCCACAAAACAGTCATGCTAAATGCATTAACAATTGTAAATATACACACATCCAGTTATCCAGATAGACTGGTTGAATTTGGTTTCATCATACATCATATTGTATATTTCAAAGATCAATTGTAAAATTTCTTTATTCTAAATTCAGAGTGATCTATATATTTCATCTTCGTGATAGAGTTGGTACATTACTGGATTATTTTTTTGACTTTAGAAACAATGTACATATTTTCAAGTACACAGGTAACTCAAATGTAATAAAAAATGCAGATAGGGAACTTTGATTTTTTTTTATACCAAAGTTTAGATACTGTATTCCCAAAACACTACTCACTGATCTTTTCAATTAAAGCAGACCCATGTCCAAACATGTGGAGAGCTCCATGGACGATTTTTCTGTGGAATTTCCATGTTGCACTGTAGTCTCCAAAAGCAATATCTTTCCCGTCCCGTGTTAGCAGATCTGTGGTTACCTTTATTCCACAGTGAGAAAAAGCAGATAATACATATGTTTAGAGGTGAAAGCCTACTCACTCAATCTGCTCTTCCAACATAATGTAAAAGGCAAAGATGTACCCACAGTTCTTGGTCTTCCTGCAAATATCTTGCCCTTTTTCAGCAGTACCTCTTTGGCATGTGAATACTGGTTGACAATGATGAATCTATGGGATCCCATCATCAGTGAATATGTCTGACCATATTTCTCCTGTAGTTTCTTGAAAAGCAAATGAGGTGGATGTTCACTTATTAGACTCAGCAGACTGCCGATGAAAGGGAGTGATGGAAGACTTGGGAGCTCCTCTAAGCCATGCATTGAGTTTCTCAATCTTGAAATTAAAGTTAAAATGATCAGGCCTATAAAAAAAAATACATTAAGACACAGAAACCAATTCATTTTATGTGCCTGAGATAACTAGAATAGAAGTGGCTTTGGTGGAGAGAGGCGATGAGCTGCAACAGAACACCTTTTTAAGCAGCTCCTTCAATGTCATATCCTTGAAACGGTGCCACTTTAAACAAAATACACCAACACTGGAAGCATGGAATAGTACATTCAAATATGTGTACTTCATGATGAAAATGATCTGTTAATGTATGTATTATCGTGTATTATTCCAAATGAAACAAAATATCTAATAATGATATGCAATACAGATATACTGCTACACCGTTGATAGGTCCTGATATTTTCTTTGTGCTTTCAAGGGTTATCGTGAGACTTGCATATTCCAAAACCATGCTGTGTATGTATGTATAATTGATGAATGTAAAACTGTGTGTGTGTGTGTGTGTGTGTATAGTAATCCCTTGATTATCGTGGTTAGGCTTTTTGTGTTGTTGATAATGACGACAGGGCCTATGTCCGATTATTATTATTATTATTATTATTAATGTAGACCAGACATGGCCGCGATAAACGAAAAACCGAAAAAACAAAAGTAGGGTCACCCCTATTTAAAAAAAATTAAAAAATATATTTTTTTTTTACTTCAGTGTTGAGTCCTAGTAGCAAGCGGAGGACAGGGGAGTGGCTTCCGCTTGCGAATTTCAGCGTGGATTTTCACATTTTTATGAACTTTAAAAAAAAAGGTTTTTTTACTTCAGTGCTGAATTCTAGTAGCAAGCGGAGGACAGGGGAGTGGCTTAAGCTTGCGAGTTTCAGCGTGGATTTTCATATTTTTATGAACTTTAATTATTATTTTTTTACTTCAGTGCTGAGTTCTAGTAGCAAGCGGAGGTCAGGGGAGTGGTTTCCGCTTGCCAGTTTCAGCGTGGATTTTCACATTTGATTGAACTTATGAAAAAAAATGTAATTAACACAAAAAAAAATCCCCCAGAAAAAAACGCGATGTAGTGAAGCTGCGATAGTTGAAGCCGCAATATTCGAGGGATTACTGTAGTGGCACTTCAACACTGTCTAGTTACATTTTTGTTAATAAACCCCATAGTCTGAACAAACAAAAAGAGAGTTGTCAAAACACCTGTGGCATGTTAAAGCGGTTTCAGCATTAACATGTAGTAATGTAATATTCTGTGTTAAAGCGGTTTCAGCATTAACATGTAATGTAATATTCTGTGTTAAAGCGGTTTCAGCATTAACATGTAATGTAATATTCTGTGTTAAAGCAAGAAAAAGAATAAAAGGTTAACACAGTAGGAATCTGTGTACGCTTGAAAACAATGAAATCGGCTAAATCCTTACAATTAAGGGTAAATGGAACTTTTTTGTCATGATCTGCCTCAGGTCCGTAGCGAGACAGAACCCAGGAGGCGAGAAGCAGGCAGGAAAAAGGCAAAGGAAGTGCTAGTACAAAATTTAGGACGTTTAATGACAAAAATAACCATACAAAAATAACACGGGGACAAAATGACAACTAAACTGGGAGGAACGCACACCGACAAAGAGACAAAAACATGACTTACGTGAAGGGGACCAAACGACACACTAGGTACACACCAGACATGTCAGACACAGGGGTTTAAATACAAACATAATGGCACACACAAGGAAAAACACGCACACATCCATCCAGAACCCCAACACAATGTGACACTTTTACACAAGGATGTTTAATTTTAGACGTTGCCTCTCATGTTACCTCTTTTTCAAAACGCTGTTTATTCCCATGCATTTTTTGCTGTCCAAAACACTGACGTTATCATTTCTCATCTCTCTCATCTCATTTTCTGAAGTGCTTTATCCTCATTAGGGTTGCGGGGGGTGCTGGAGCCTATCCCAGCTGACTACGGGCCAGAGGCGGTGAACACCCTGAATCGGTAGCCAGCCGATCGCAGGGCACAAGGAGACGGACAACCATGGACACTCACACCCATACCGAGGGGCAATTTAGAGTGTCCAATCAGCCTACCATGCATGTTTTGGAATACTTTTCTAAACTTGATACAGTGGTACCTTGAGATACCAGCTTAATGCGTTCCGGGACTGAGCTCGTATGTTGATTTAGTCGTATCAAATCAACGTTTCCCATAGAAATGAACTAAATACAAATTAATTCGTTACTACCGTCTGAAAAAATACACAAAACAGGATATTGGAATGTATGTGTTCTAATTCACCATCTATTAACATAGTAACAAATAACTAGTGGTTATGATGTTTAATACTACTAAAATTATTTTGCGGAGGGGAGAGAGGGATAGGGAGAGAGAGACATTTTGCACGGCAATGCGCTCGTAACATAGCATAAACAAATTTAAATTAACTTGGATTACGATACAGACACACTCAAAAAGAAGTTTAATCTAACTTTACACTAAACTTAATTCTAATTTTGTTTTACATTTTTTTAAACTTTCTTCTCTCGGGTTGGCCCTTTTTGCCCTGCCTCCACCCTGACTTTCTGCCGGAGTTTTTAACGTATCGAGGGTTGTTTGCTTTTGTCTTCCCGTCAAAATATTCCGAAAATGACGCTCACAAATGTCCTCACAATAGGATAACGCACGACCATTTGCCAATTTGTTCGAGTGCCCCTTTTACATAAAATCAGAAAACTCTTGCCACTTTGCTAACATATGTTTGATTTCCTTTGTAGCGAGGCGGTCCCCCCTTCCACTCCCTCCTCGCTACTGAGCTCCATCAACGCTCCGCCCATTGTTTGAAGGTACCTTCACATGAGGGAGTTGCGGTGAGAAAGACAGTACCCATGCTGTTCTCATAAGCAGCCTCTCGCGCCGGCCACTTGACTGTATGCTCGTATACCAAAATGTGTCTCGTAACTCAAGGTAAATATTTGCTCGGAATTTTACTTGTGTATATCAAAATGTGTCTGGTATCTCAAGGAAAATATTTGCTCAGAATTTTACTTGTATCTCAAATTCCTCGTATGTCGGGGCACTCGTATGTCAAGGTATTTCTGTAGTTGGGACTTTGCTAAGCCTCAACACACAGTCTTTTTCTTTTGTTGATTGGCTGGCCACCACAGTTTGAGGGTGTCCCTCCTAGATAGCTGAGATTGGCTCCAGCATCCATCAGTCCAACATTTTTTAAATATACAATTTTAATACTTACGGATCTGTAAGAGTCTTGATTGTTTATTTTGGAATACTCTTTGACAAGATTCTATCATTTAATTGGTGTGTAAAAATCCACAATAAGGGGCTTTTAAATCAGGGCTGAAACCACTATTGCCTACTACAGCACATTTCTAGGTTCCCTTACTGTATGTTTTTTGTGTGACTTGTGCTTTGTATCAAATTATGCTTATTTTCTGATTGCTATTTTAATTGTCCCAACCTCCTGCCCATAGTTATTAGGAATAGGCTCCAGCACTCCCGCAACCAACGCTCCCTCTAAGCTGTGCACGTGTGCAATTGCGCACTACTCTCCTGTTCTCCATGCACAGAAAACATATGTTGCCCAAAAAATAAAATCTAACCTGAATTGTAAAAAAATAAACACATTCCAATTTTTCTGTGCCATTTTGCAATGCAACTCAGAGAGTGGCAGCCTC
Source organism: Stigmatopora argus (assembly GCF_051989625.1). NCBI lineage: Eukaryota > Metazoa > Chordata > Actinopteri > Syngnathiformes > Syngnathidae > Stigmatopora > Stigmatopora argus. Next base: position 16,786,163 of record NC_135397.1, on the reverse strand, counting down.
TCTGGCTTATTCTTGTAACATGGCACCTGCTTATGGCAGGTGTGATACTGCTGTGTGCCCATAGCGAGCAATTATGCTGTTGTTCACATTGGTCCTCAGTATGCTCAGGGAGGTTGTCTGTATGCCCAGACATATGAAAAATTAGAGGGAACATTGCCCACGACCCTAATGAGGATACGCCGTACGGATGATGAATGAGTGAAATGTAATTGTTTTTGTTTTCAACTGTGTACTATTTCATCAAGAGCGGCCCAGTGGCACGAATGGTTAGCGCGTCGGCCTCACAGCTCTGGGGTCCTGCGTTCAAATCAAGGTCACATTCCCAAAACATGCAAGGTAGGCTGATTGGACACGAAGTTGCCCCTAGGTATGGGTTGAGTGTGCATGGTTGCCTGTCTCCTTGTGCCCTTCGATCGGCTGGACACCGATTCAGGCGGTCCCCCGCCTCTGGCCCGGAGACAGCTTGGATTGGCTCCAGCACCCTCCGTGACCCTAATGAGGCAGACTACACCCTAGACTGGTCACCAGTCAGTCATAGGGCACACAGAGAGACAGACAACCTCTCACACTGCTACCAATAGGGAATTGAACCCAGACTTCCCACATCAAGGTCAGGCAGAAGAACCACTGCACCATTAGGTAGTACATGATTTTCAAGTATTTTTAATTAGTTTTTATTTTATTTTATTAATTTATTATTTTTAGTCGTGTCTTGCTGAGTTTAGTTTAGTGTGATGGAAAGCACAGTTTTTTGTAAATTGTGTGATGCCAATATTCTGCCTATAACCTTGTAAGGATAAGCGGCTTGAAAGATAAAATGTGCCTTTTTTACGTCAAAACCCGTTACATACTCGGCTGGCAACATGAGAATAAGAATGGCAGCGGTGGGGAAAAAGCCGTGACGTCAGCGATTTCTTGCCAAAACCCGCACATTTTTTCCCTACTGTCCTATCATAGTTACTATACAGCAAAACAAAGATGGCGTCCACCGAAACTCAGCCTCGGTTTGGTCAGTCTGTGAAAGGCTTATTATCGGATAAAGTGGGCTCTTGCAGCGTAGATGTAATTGCGCTGGCGCGACAGGTACTTAAAGTTTCCCGCAGCCAAGAGGTAAGTCGATGCGTTTGTTTTTGCGCTTCACAAACAATCAACTTCAGATTGAAGTGGAGCTACGTTAACAGTATTAATTTGATTTGAAGTATTTGCTTAACTGGGCTTTTTGCAACAACAAAAATCCGCGTTTCAAAAGCTGCTCTTTCCAATGCCTTGTTTACAACATTTGCGCAACAAACCTACACGTCGTCTTTGTAAAACTTCGTCTCGCGTAACGGGAAGCAATTTAGATAATGGATTTAAGATGTATACGTGCGCTCATATTTTTATATTAGAGTAGTTCGTTTTTCTTCCGCTTCCGAAAGAATTACTTGCACCGAATAAACAGGTGACGACAGACTATGCGTATGGTATTGGAGTAATAGTACATTTCCAGTTTTTAAAACTTCACTGTTTCGTCAAAAGCTACATTCCCGATTCAGATCCGCTTTAGACGAGCCATAGTTCTGAGGATACTATTGTTTTAAATGGTAAAACAAACGCCTAAAATGTATTTTCACAATTTCCTGGTTTGCCACTTCCGTTGTATAAAGTGACTTCCGGTCGCACATTCTTAATGCTTATTTCATCAATTCGAATACTAAAATTAAAAACAGTCAGCAATATATCAATGAGAATCATTGGGTTTGGAGAACAGAAATAACTTCAAAAGGAGACAGAAAGAATGTTAAAAGTTGTCTTTCAAACATGTTTAAATTGAACCAATTGTTAGTAAAAATATATTAATTAATTTTCTGTTCCGCATATCCTCACAAGGGCCATGGGATGCTGGAGCACAATGATCAGCATTTATAACAAAAATAATTTCAATGTTTTTTTTTAAAGTCAGTTTTAAAAATTATCCAAATCATGTTATGCAATATTTTATGTTATGTCCCTCAGCTTCTAGGCCAAGCAGCCAGAAACATGGTCATTCAGGAGGATGCCATCCTGCACTCAGAGGATGTAAGTATTAAAACATTGGGGTTTTGTGTTAACAATGGTTATTATAGTATATTTTTGCTTTTAATAGCGCATTCATGAGACTATCAAAAGTGGTTATTATAGTATATTTATGTTTATAACAGCGCATTTATGAGACTATCAAAAGTGGTTATTATAGTATATTTTTGCTTATATTAGCACATTTATGAGACTATATGAGACTATCAAAAGGGTTATTATAGTACATTTTTGCTTATATTAGCACATTTATGGGACTATAAAAAGCAAAAATACAGCCATTAGAATTCCAGAAAGGAAATTCCACAATAAACATCAAGTACAGAAACCCCCCCACAATAATACGTGATTAAATTCAATTACTGCCCATTATGTCTAATACAATACACTCTAATGCACTACATTTTAATAACAAACGTTAGTTGTATCCAGGAAAGATAAAGCAGAGGACACCTTTAGAAATTAGGGAAAAATTGTGATGGATTCTACTAAATCCCTACCCACACGAATATGACGGAGATCTCCGCAAGCACAACGGCAATCTGAACAGCAAAACAAAAAGATTAGCTATAGCATAACATAAAATTTGATTTGCCCCTTAGTGTTAGGTTTATGTTTCTTTGGGGTTTTTGAGTACGGTATTCTCACACCTATGGGGCGCATTTAAATGTCTAAAATTTTCTCAAAATGGACAGTGCGCCCAATCAGTCAGTGCATGTTGGTTATGATGCACTAAGTTCAAAATTTTGTATGACCTTGACCGCTTGACTGACCGGTTTCATTTCTTAGCGGCACACTACTTACTGTGGTCAACCCAGTGGACGTTCACCCTAAAACTGAACTGAACTGCAGCCTGCGGTAGGCGAAATCGTGTCGCGGTGGCAGGCGATGGGGCTTGAGGTCAGTAATGAGGACGTTGACAAGTTGGTCGATGGGCACCAAAATGACATCTAAACGTAGCATGAGTAAATGCAACGCTCGGCAAAACACGAGGAATTCAACGAAAAGGGGGCTGAGGAGGAAGAAGCCACCATTGCAACAGCACAAATCAGAAAAAACGAGGGAGAAATGAACTTTCTGACTTTCTGGAAAAAAAAAACCCTGAACGATGTTTGTCTTGTGCATTTTAGAAACATTATTAAAAGTTGTCAAAGGCAATTGTTTTTAGATCGATTTCTCAAAACATCTGTCAACAAGCACCGCCAAAGGGGAACTTAAATCTAAACAGGTAAGAAGCAGTGGCGATAAATAAAATGGGTGAAAAATTAGATGCTAAGAAATCATAAAACGCTAATGAAAAAGATTAAAAGTCAAATCTAATGTTGTTTTGAATTCTTAATTTTATGTTTATTAGATTGTGTTCGTGTGCTCTCTGCCTGTTTCCCAATGCTAACTTCCTCTTGTTTCCCTGCGTTTCTACACAGATTTCACATGCTTTTTATTCATTTTAAGACATAAATCATTTTCTTATAATTTAATCTCATTTTTGTGTGTGTTTCTCACATCTTTCATGCAAAATTGGGACATTTTGACCAATTTTAAATGGTTTAGTTGGTATTTGTGTGATCACCGTGGACCAAATTAGAGAATTTACATATAAAGTACTGCTCTACTTGTGAAATTTTCATGTTACAAAAAAAGTTCTGGAACCAATTCATTTCGTAAATAGAGGTACGACTGTATTACGAAACCCCACGACGACAACTCTACCCTGACAATGAGAAGGAACCCAGCATTGTTGGCGAACACCTGGCCGAATTCTCTGTCGGGTACAGAAGATGAGGACTTTGACAGATTTATAGTTGTTTGAATGCTTTGACTTATATTATCGCGAATACACGTTGTTCTTCCTGGGCCTGCGTGGGTTTCCTCCATGTACTCTAGTTTCCTCCCACATTCCAAAAATATGCATGGTAGGCTGATTGGACACTCTAAATTGCCCCTAGGTATGGGTGTAAGTCTGTATGGTTGTCCGTCTCCTTGTGCCCTGCGATTGGCTGGACACCGATTCAGGGTGTCCCCCGCCTCTGGCTCGGAGACAGCTGGGATAGGCTCCAGCACCCCCCGCCACCCTGGTGAGGATAAAGCGGTTCACAAAATGAGATGAGATGAGACATTACATCAATAAAACAAAATCAAGCTCAGTTTTGCTCCTATTGCCTCTTTTAAAACACGTGAGCAAGCATGCTAACGTATGTGTAATGCAAGCACGACCATTGCAGCGCGTTCTTTGATCCCAAGCACATTTTCTACAACATAAATTGCACCCGCAACCAAGACAGCGCCATCTAGGTGTGAAAATACAGTATTCTTCGCTTTTTCCCTTTGTGTAACTTGTCTGTAATTACCCATTGAGTTCACCTGTTGTTTCCCAGCCATTGTGTCTTTCTCTATTCATTGCCTCTCGTGTCACCCACTTGTTTCTCATTATCTTATTAACCCTGTCTGTCTATTTAAACCCTCTTGTCATAATCTGCCCATGGTACGATCTTCTGCGTTTGTTGTGTTCATGCCCAGTTCTCTTTTTGCTCCTCGGGGCTTTCATGGTGTCCCTGTAGGTTTTGCTCCTTGTTGTTACTTTAGTTTTTGTGTTAATGTTTGTTTTCAGTGAACATGTTTAAGTTATTAAAAGAATACAGAGGCAACCCTAGCCCTTTGTCTGTTCCCTGCACTTAGGTCCTTCCTACTCGTACATTACTCCACTTCACCCACGCACTTATAACCTGCAAGCACCCACAACCTGCAAGCACCCATAACCTTAACAATTAGGACTTGTGTTCTGAATGTGGCCGAAAAGACGAAAATGCATAGGAATAGCTATGAATTCAATGTTGCTTTTTGATGCAATTCCTTATTAATCAGTTCTCATTGATTCAGTGTGGAAAACACACATGATTTTGTTTGAGATGTTAGATTTAAGGAATTTAATTTTCTTCTAATTTACTACCCATTACCATTAATCACTGTTTTTCAGAGTCTCCGGAAAATGTCCATCATCACTACTCATTTACAATATCAGTAGGTAATTTTCTATCTATCATAAATCAAAATGATCATGAATTCCTTTTAAAGCCTTTCATGTGAAACAGCGTTCCCTGTACACTCACTTTTTCTTTTAATTTAGGCAGGAAGCTATCCAGAAGAAGTAAGTCAAAACACGAGCCTTTTTAAAAAGCGATCCAGGGTGCAAATCACTGTCTCACCTGTGAGCCATAACATCACCTAAAGTTTCCTCTTCTTTCCTTAAGTGTGGAGCATTCCAAAAACCTGCAGGATCAGCTGACATATCTACTCAAGTGACATTAGATTTTGCGTATGAGAAAATTTTCTTTATTAGATAAGAGCAGCCAAAACACGATGACTGCTTGCAGAATGTAAGTATCTTCCATAGAGTTGTTTAGCACACAGTCAAGTATTGTTCTGTCACTTTGGTTTGTTGTTGTTAGCAACATGCCACTTGTTGTGGAATACTGGTCTCTTAATGATTATTTGGTGTAAATCATTGTCAGGGTTAAATATTTAAGGAGATAATTCTTGTGAGATTTTCAAGTGTTATCCATTTATTTAACAGTAGTGTTGTCTCATGTTTACATCATGCCTCTGCGCCAATTTGAATATTTAACTTTATTGCAAACTAGGGATGTCCTGATCACATATATTTCCATGTGACTCCGAGTTGCCTGATTTTGAGAATCTACTGAGAATGAGTCACGAGCCGGTATACAGGAAATGTATTAACTAAGAGATAAAGTACTATATCCAAATGTCTTTTGCCCATCCAATTTGAATAGAGCTGTCGCAACGTTATAATCCAATAAATGGGTGATTTCAACAAAGCAGAAAAATAAATAAATTGAGCTATTTTAGTTGTGATTTGTTGGACCTTTTACTTTTTACTACAAGGTTTTTTAAGTATCAAAATAAATACAAATATGACAAAATATACTCTATAGCTATACATTTTTGGATTATATTTATTGATGATTTTGTTGCTTATCTTTACTCATTAACTGCCATAACAAGTGATCCTATTTCACCCCCATTGACGGCAAGAGGCGTCCAATCCAATTTGACTGTGTTGGGGGGGTTTATCATCAAAATGGATTGGACGTATTCCACCATCAATGGCATGTAAATGAGTTAAGACAAAAATGTAAACCAATACATTTAAAACATTTTTTTAATCTCAATCCGATCCTTTGAAAATGGCATAATCACGCCCGATTTCCGAATTCAGTTAAATTCCGATCTGATTTTTGTATTCACTATTATTACATATAAGGCGTGGAAATGTCCAAAGTTGCTTTATGTGCCGTATACATGTACACATTCATACTACTGTTGTAAAATTACAAAATGCTAATAAAAATAACTACCATTCTGGATTATAATTGCCTTTAATAATTGTTTTACTTTGTGTGTTTTGTTTTGTCTTTATGTTAATGGTAAAAGTATTACTTCTATTAAAGTACAAAATGTGAGAATATGTCTCTTGTTGTAATAATTCATTGTAATTTAGACTAGACTGGTTAATTCAAATTTTAGAAAAATTTAAACACCTGCTTGATGATTTGACTTTTTTTCCGTGGATTTTAATCAGTTCTTTGTCTTCAGACTACAGATTGTGCGCTACTTCTGACAAAAGCTGTTTTCTTAGAATGCATTAAATATGTTATTAAATACTCCATTGCAATAACAACATGTTATCCAATGCCCTTCACTGAGTGCATCATGGGCATAGTTCAGATAATGAGCAAAAGGACAAACCTATCAGCAAATATTGGCCAGCTGCATGACCTTGATTGTATCCCTGAGGATGCTGAGAACGTTACATAATGTTGTCCATGCTGATATGAGCATACAGAATCCATCTGTACAGTTCACAGTACGGCACTGTATAATGCTGTTTTGGCAATAGGGGTTTTCATATATATGTATATATGTGTGTGTTTGTGAATTGAAACATCCACTTGATGATAGTGTGTATATTTGTATGTGTGTATATACGTGTATGTATATATATCATCTCATTTTCTGAACCGCTTTATTCTCATTAGGGTTTCGGGGGGGGTAGGGGGTGCTGGAGCCTATCCCAGCTGACTGACTTGAATCGGTGGCCAGCCGATCGCAGGGCACAAGTAGACGGACAATCATGCACACTCACACCCATACCAAGGGGCAATTTAGAGTTTCCAATCAGCCTACCATGCATGTCTTTGGAATGTGGGAGGAAACCGGAGTACCCGGATGAAACCCACACAGGCCTGGGGAGAACATGCAAACTCCACACAGATGGACGTGGCCTGGATTTGAACCCAGGACCCCAGAGCTGTGTTGTGTGTATGTATACTGCCGTGAAAAACTATTTGACCCATTCCTGATTTCTGTGTTTTTTGCATATTTATCATCATACACAAAGGTTTCAGATCACCAAACCAATTTTAGTGTGATACAGAGACAACCCAAGGAAATAGAAAATGCAGTTTCAAAATTTTAATTTGTGATGAGTCTTTCACAACACTTTGGAGTAATTATGGCCTACTCTTTTGAGCAGAATTGTCTCAATTCTGCAATATTCGAGGCTTTTCTAGCATGAACAGCCTCTTTCAGATCACACCACAGCATTTCAATAGAATTTAAATCCAGACTTTGACTTGGCCACCCTAAAACTTTAACTTTATTTTTTATTTTATTTTAGAGAGATCTGCTGGTTTGCTTTGATTGTTGTCATGCTGCATACTTCAAGAGTGCTTGAGTTTGAGTGCATGAACTGAGGGCCGGACGTTCTCCTTCATAATTTCCTGGTAGACAGCAGAATTCTTTCTTCCATCAATTACAGCAAGTTGTCCTAGTCCTCAGGAAGCAAAGCAGTCTAAGACTATCACACTGCCACCACCAGGCTTCACTGTTGGTATAGTGTTTTTTTGATGGAATGCTGTGCCATTTTTTTCGCCAAATGTAATGGGCCATACACCTTCCAATAAGTTCAACTTTTGACCCATCAGTCCACAGAATGTTCTTCCAAAAGTGTGGAGGATCATAAAGATGTGTTTTTGCAAACGTAAGACGAGCCTTTATATTCTTTTTGGACAGCAATGGTTTTTGCCTTGAAACTCTGCCACTCATGCCAGCTTTGGCCAGTGATTTTCTTATAGTAGAGTCATGAACATTGATCTTAACTGAGGCCAGCGAAGCCTGGAGTTCTTTCTATGTTTTTCTAGGTTCCTTTGTGTCCTCCTGGATGAGTCGTCGTCACACTCATAAAGTAACGTATATACAAGCTGCTCGCACGTATAAGCTGCATGCTTAAAATTGCCTTAAAATTGTTGAATTTTAAAATATCTCGCGTATAAGCTGCCCCTGTTCACAATAAACAACCCCATATTCATGGTTTTAATAGGGAGAACAAATTATCGCGGTTAATGGGGGGTCAGACCCCCCCGCGAAAAGTGAAGGTGGTGGTGGTGGTGCCATCACTGGTGCTTCCACACTTGGGTTGGAATTTTCAGCTGAGGCTTGAACTCTTCTCTTGTCCCACTTCCCCTAAAATTTTTAATAGTTGCGATTATCGCGGTTAATGTAGACCAGACATGGCCGCAATAAACGAAAAGCCGCAAAGTAGGGTATTTAAAAAAAATATATATATATTTTTTAGTGCTGAGTCCTAGTAGCAAGCGGAGGACATTAACTGCCCATGTTTCTTATTTTTCATCTTAGCTTCATCTCCCCGTGTGGTTTTCATCGTTTCACGATTCCGTTTTGTTTTCCCTAAGTAACTCCCCTTCCTTTTTAAACAACTGTAAAACTGATTATTTATCTCTCCTTTCCCGTCTTTTATCGCTCTTATCTTTTGGTTTCTAGTTCTCAATTCTAACTTCCATATCCGCGCACAAGATTACATCAAATGTTCCACCTGCAGGCCAGCTGGGGTTTAATTTTTTTGTGCGCTTGGCCCATTTCCTACATAGGTCTTCAATTTTCTATTTCCTCGTCAGATATTTGACTCCCAAAATCATCATCGCAGGATAGGCTATCTTAGCAATGTTTTCCCAATAGCGAGTTAGTAAGTAACTGTTTATTTATATCGTAGAGCTATCTTAAAAAAATCAACAAGCTTCGTTCAATGTCAGTGGATTAAAATTAAAATTTACGTAGACCGTCTGTTTATATTAAGCTGGATAGTAGACGTTAAGACAAAATGACTTAAATTCAAACGCAGTAAGTGGTGGTGTCTATTCGCAGAGTTAATCTTTATCAACTCGATTATATTCTAAATTCTCCTCAAGTGAGTAATACAAAAATTCAAAAGAATGCAATAGACACAAAAAATAAAAACACACATTCCGCTCTCAAGGGAAACCACTCACAGCGCTTTCAGAGATTCTAACTACACTAACAACTGCACCTAAGTCTCAACTCAACTCTTCCCACAAAAATACAATCCAGCTCTCCCTCAACAAGACAAGAAAAGTGACGTATTTACTCGAATATAAGCCGCTTTTGTCGGACAAGAAAATGATGACTGAATCAAGGGTACGGCTTATATGCGCATAAAAACACGATATGCACGAAACTGCAACTTGACGACGCCATGACATGATGAGGTCACGGCAAACAGACGCTGTGATGTCATGATGCAATGATGCTGTGATGTCATGATGCAATGATGCTGTGATGTCATGATGCAATGATGCCGTGATGTCATGACGCAACACAATGCAGCCTGATACGGTCATTTATTTCAAAATACCGTAGTTTAACGTGGTCAGACTGGCCAGACGTGAGTACACTTACTTGTCTGCTATTGCTCGATCAGGGCACCACCATCTTACTGTAGTTAAACGTGCTCTGACCGTAGCGTTTACCATGTCAGCACATCACAAAAGTTGAAAGCTGATCGAAGCTCTTGTAGTCGATCATTAAAATATAAACCTTGATACCTGCGAAATGTGTATGCTATTATTGCACCCAGAAACTTGGTAAACACTACGTATACCGCTAAGGGCATATTTCCCGAATACGGGATGAATAAAGTTATCCAATCCAATCCAATTTCCTGGTTGTGCTTACGTTACTTCCTTTTTGAATTTGTCTACGTGCAAACAACACCCCCCCCCCCCCCCCTTTCGGAACACAGAAAGGAGATGATTGTACCTTTGTAATTATGAAATAAAAGAAAATTCTGCTTTGATTTTTTTCCATTTTATTTCTTGTTCGAAAGTGTTGCAGTAATATGAACAATCGAAAAAAATTGAGATATTTCGACATTACAAACAATTTAGCTGACAACATCTTATACTTCTGGTAAGAAAATTGTAATTTATGTCAGTAACAAGCATCGGGTTCTTATCAAGATAGACATTTCTTTTTTCAAATTGAATAATTTGATATTTTGCATTTACAAAGATAGGCATATTAATTTATGATATTGACCCTGACATTATGCTTTTGATTCTTACAGTATCTCAAAAATACCACGTGATGATTTTTCTTAAGATTTTCCCTTCAAAGTAACAAATTTGTACTCCCTATTAAAACCATAAATATGGAGGTGAAAATTGTGAATCAGGGGGCAACTTATACATGAGAAATCGTAAAATTCAACAATTTTAAGGCAGTTTTAAGGGTGCGGCTTATGCGCGCAGGGCGGCTTATATGCGAGTACATATGGGCCGCACGCACAGAGAAAAGACCACAGCACTTAATTCAGCATACCTGAGTCAAACCGCAATACATTATCGAAGAACCTGTGCTTTTTTACTCATTCTATTATTCCTGGGTGCAAACTAACCAGCGTCAAATTTGTGTTTACTGTTCCAGAAGTGACCAATCAAACAGTTTTCCATAAAGAGTTTTAACTTTATGTTTTTAACACTTTTAACACTTTATTTTCCAAACAGTCCTATATCCTCATATGCAGACTATTTTTGGGGATTTCCGGAGTTTCGGGAGGCTGTCAGGACACCCAGAGTTTGTGTTGCTTGTCCGGGTAAACTACAGAAATTCCGGAGAAGTTGGCAGCTCTGATATTCATGTTAATGAACATATATATGTAAATATGAAAGATTGTAGCCGAGGGCTAATTCCATCATTACTCCCTTGTGCAGGTTGAAGGTAAACGATGACCCATACACACACACCCTAACTTTATAAGAAAAGAGAATATAAAATTTGATTTAAAAAAGTATTTTTGTTGTTCTGTTGTGCAATAAAAATAAGACATCACCCTCTTAGTACTATGAAAAGTAAAGAATAAAACCTGCAGAAATTTTCACAAGTGTCTAGCTTTATCAACTTCCCTTCAAACCAAAAGTTGCTGTGCGATATTAAATAAATAAATAAAATAATCAACTGAAGATATCATCGCATTTGGCAAGCAGACTATTTTCAGCCTCACAAAAAGAAACAGTGTAAGTTTACCTCACATATGGCCATTTAGAATGTCGGCAGTGGGCTGCTCTCTGCCCTCACTGGAAGACATTGCCAGCCCTCGTTACCTCAGCAGAGCCAGGAACATCATCGGGGACCCATACCACCCTGGTCACAATCTGTTCCAGCTGCTGCCCTCTGGCAGACGCTATAGGTCCCACAAAGTACGGTCAAATATATTTAATGACAGTTTTTCCCCACATCCATCAGAACTCTAAACTTGCGGTAACACAACACACAATCCCTTCTGTGTAATAACTTTGGGGTGAGGTAATATGAAAAGACGTTTGGGCGGAGATCTGCCTCCTACTGGCTGACTGAAGGTAAGTGAAAGACAGTGAGAGGTAGGTGATCCGCTCGGGGGGGTGATGCGATGTATCCATAATGGCAGAATGCCAAATTACGAGTCCGAAACTATCACTTATTTGGGTCTTTTGCCAAGAAAACGCACCTTATGGAGAAGCACTACCAATTTTGTCATACGCAGTTTCTGGGTGTGATGACAATTAGGCTTTTGTTGTTGATGATGATGACAGGGCCTATGTCCGATTATTATTATTTACAAAAAATAAAATAAAATAAAAAAAGTTGGGATAAACCCATTTTTACCCCCGATAACAAGTTTTAGATTTTTGCAACCTTTTCATTTACAAGGAATGGGAAAACACCTGAATATCAAGTAAGAAAAATATTAGACTATCCTCAACGGTGGGTTAAGGACATTTCAATAAGGCTGCCTGCTCTTTGCACAGGTATTTACGAGGCATTAAAAAAAGTTAAGAAAACGCCAGGAAGAATTCACTTAGATCTTTTAGTGTTGTCCTGCATCTTATAACCTGACAACCAGTAGTTTAAATTTGTCCTCTGTAGAGGACATTTCTAAACCTAAATATCTCCCACACAATGCATCAAATCACATTAACTTTTGTGCTCTATAGAGGACATTCAGAGCTTTCCAATGATACCAAATTTCTTTTGCAGTATTCCAATTACTTCACATAGATTGGGGAATTTCAAAATAAATGTGTTTGGACATTTTTTTTCTCCTGGTAGTCAGGAGGCTAGTCGCTTATTTTGACTGTTATTGTCCTTTGGGGTTCATGCTCCATGTTAGCCTTTATTGCTAACCTAAAAACACGTTTCCTCTTCTCCTGAGCGTTGGTCTGGAGCTAGCGTTCATCTCGTAACAGCGCCCCTCTTTTCTGTGGTGGTCAGGTGGTTTAATTGCAGTTTAAAATTATCAAATTTTTATCGAAAGTTGTTATTAATATTGTTGCCAAAAATTATTTCACAATAACTATTATTATCATTTCATCGCCAAACTACTGATAACAGTATATTCATTCATTAAATTTTCACACCGCTTATCCTTGTCGGGGTTGTGGGGGTGCTGGAGCCTATTCCAGCTGTCTTCGGGCGAAAGGCTGACTACACCCTAAACTGGTCAACAGTCAATTGCAGAGCACAAATAGAGAGACAACCATTCACACTCCCTATCACACCACCACCGAGTCGGAATTTGAACTCAGTCAGACAGACTGCACCGAAGACACGTGAAAGAACCACATCACCAACGGGTGGCCTATACCAAACAGTACAGTTATAATAAAATAATTTTTGCAGGAAGAAGTCATTCATTTTGGCTTCATTTTTTGCTTAAAACATGTGTAAATCAAATGAACTCAATATTACTATTACATTGCAAACATATTTGCAAAAAGTGGCATTAATCCAACTAATTGATTAATCAGAGTAATTCATGAGCACCTCCCGCCCAGACACGGGTCACCGGTGGAGGGGCACGATGGCGAGCGTTTGGTGGCCGGGCCTACACCCATGGGGCCCAGCCCAAAGGGACGACATAGGTTCCCCCTCACATGGGCTCATCACCTATGAGAGGGGCCAAAGAGTTCGGGTGAGTGAAAAGCTGGGCGGCAGCCAAAGGAGGGATCCTTGGCGGTCCGATCCCCGGCTGCAGAAACTGGCTTTTGGGATGTGGAATGACATCACTCTGATTGGCAAAGAGCCTTAGCTAGTGTGTGAGGTCGAGAAATTCCGGCTTGTAGTCGTGCCCACCTCTACTCTCCTCTCGTGGGGGGTCTGACACTCTTCCACTTTGGAGTTGCTCACGGTGGGAGGCGCTGAGCAGGTGTGGGCATACTTATCGCCCCCCATCTCGGTGCCTGCATGTTGGGGTTTACCCCGGTGGATGAGAGGGTAGTATCCCCCCGTCTTCGGGTTTGGGGATGGGACCTGACTGTTGTTTGTGCGTATACACCAAATAGCAGTTCAGAGTACCCACCCTTTTTTGAGTCCATGGAAGGGGTGCTGGAGAGTGCTCCTTTGGGGGACTCCCTCGTTTTGCCGTCGGCAACGACAGTTAGACATGGAGGGGAGTGATTGGGAAGAACGCCCCCCCTGATCGGAACACGAGTGGTGTTCTATTGTTAAATTTCTACGCTCGTCGTGGACTGACAATAATGAACACCATATGCAAGCGTAAGGGTGTCCATATGTGCACTTGGCATCAGGACACCCTAGGCCGCAGTTTGATGATCGACTTTATGTTGGTGTCATCGGACCTGCGGCCGCATGTCTTGGACACTCGGGTAAAGAGAGGGGTGGAGCTGTCAACCGATCACCACCTGGTGGTGAGTTGGCCCTGATGGTGGGGGCGGATGCCCGTGCGGCCCGGGAGACCGAAATGTTTCGTGAGGGTCTGCTGGGAACGCCTGGCGGAGTCCCCTGTCAGAAGGAGTTTCAATTCCCACCTCCGACAGAGCTTCTCACATGTCTAGGAAGAGGCGGGGGACATTGAGTCCGAGTTGACCATGTTCCGCGCTTCTATTGCTGAGGCAGCTGACCGAAGCTGCGGCCGCAAGGTGATCGGTGCCTGTCGTGACGGCAATCCCAGAACCCGCTGGTGCACACCGGCAGTAAGGGGATGCTGTCAGGCTGAAAAAGGAGTCCTATTGGGCCTCTTTGACCCGGAGGCAGCTGACAGGTACCGGGTGGCCAAGCAACACGCGTCTCTGGTCGTCTCCGAGGCAAAAACACGGGCATGGGAGGAGTTCGGTGAGGCCATGGAGAACGAATTCCGGGTGCCTTCAAGGAAATTTTGGTCCACCATCCGACGTCTCATGATGGGGAAGCAGTGCACTATCAACACAGTGTACAGTGGGAAAAGGGCGCTGCTGACCTCGACTCGGGATGTGGTGAATCGGTGGGCCGAATACTTTGAGACCTCCTCAACTCCACCAACATGCCTTACCCTGAAGAAGCAGAGCCGAGGGACTCTGGGGCGGATTCTCTTATCTCTGGGGTCGAAGTCCCCGAGGTGGTCAAAAAGCTCCCCTATGGCAAGGCCCCGGGGGTGGATGAGATCCGCCTGGAGCTTCTAAAGCAGTGGTACTTAACCTGGTTGGAGTTGCCAAACCCCACCAGTTTCATATGCGCATTCGCCGAACCCTACTTTAGTGTAAAATAAAATACAGTAATGCCTTGAGATAAGAGCTTAATGCGTTCCGGGACCGAGCTCGTATGTCAATTTACTCGTATCTCAAATCAATGTTTCGCATAGAAATGAACTAAATATAATTTAATTTGTTCCCACCCTTTGAAAAAAACAGCAAAAACAGGATATTACAATGGAAAAACATTTTTATTGGTTCTAATTCACCATCTACGTGGGTATATGAAAAAAAAAACTTCATGAAAAAACTTCAAACAAAACTTCATTCTAATTTTGTGTTTATTATTTTTTACTTTTCTTATTCGGGCTTGGCCCTTTTTGCCGTGCTCCACCTTCCCTTTTAGCGGGAGTTTTTAAAAGAGACCTATCGCGGATTGTTTGCTTTTGTCTCCCCTTCAAAATATTACGAAAATGACGCACATAAATGTCCTCACAATAGGATAACACACGACCACTTGCCAACTTGTTTGGGTGTTCCTGTCGTATTGGCGAGCAGGCTCCATCACACATACACCTTGGTCATCTGGGAGGGACTCGGAGTGGAGCCGCTGCTTCTCCGAATCAAGAGGAGCCAGGTGAGTTGGTTCAAGCATCTGATCAGGATACCCCCTGGACACCTCCCTAGGGAGGTGTTCCGGGCACGTTCCACCGGGAGGAGGCCACGGGGCCGACCTCGGACACGCTGGGTAGACAGTCTCCCGACTAGCCCAGGAGCGCCTTGGGGTCCTCCCGGAAGAGCTAGGGAGAGGGTAGTCTGGGCTTCCCTTCTGAGGCTGCTGCCCGCACAACCCGAGATGAGACTTGTGAGCAATGTTGTGTGTTGTTGAAATATTGAGCCCTATCATAACTTTAATACTGTGTCTTTTCTGCTCATCTTTCAACAAATGTGGATCTTCCCGGAGTTGCTCCCTTATCTTACTCTATGTACGAATGTGCCACACACCGTTGTTATTGTGATTGTCCACATCCTCGTGACAGATCCCCTCGTCCAACCTTATCCTTACTTTATCTGGTGTCAGCGTCCCTGGTTGTGGTGTCTAGTACTACTTTAAATGTGGGTCTTTTTTATTGTTTTCGTTTTTCACTTTTTCCTGAGGCGCTGTAATTGGCTCATACAAGTTTTTGAATGTTGAATTGTAAATTCGTTGAAATTTAGCTAATCTAGTATAGCATGTAAAGCAAAATTACATGCTGCCTGAAATATGTCGGTCATTCGTTGTTACTGCACCAATAAAATACTAAATTCAAAGACAAGAATAGCCTTTTTCATTCATACTAAGAAACCAAAATTGCAAAATGTATTGAACGATTAATTGTGGTTTAATCACAAACCGTTGTATTATTCCTTGTTTTATTTATCATGGATATATAACAAGCTATCCATGTAGCACAGTTGAAGACGATCATGTTCACCAATGAATCTGTGGGTCTGGACCCATTGGTATGTGTTCATCTGCATTTTCAGTACGCGGATCATGATTTAAGTTTCTGCTTTGAAATCCCTGGGAACCATAGTGAAGACAGGTATCCTCAGTTTGTCCCGATCCATCAGGCCGATCCCAAAATTCGTGGCCATCTAAGACTTCAATCCCAGAGTCTCCTGTGTTGTGCCGGTACCTGCCCTGCAACATATCCTTGTTGTTGGAAGCACTTTGAGAGTTGAGCTGATGAATCCCTAGTATGGCTGTGCAAACGGCATCACTAGGGATGGATATGGGTATGTGATGACAGGATTCATCATGTCTTTCTGCGGGTGGAGATGTTGCCAGGACAGCTGTGTAAGGAGGTGGAGGAGTAGATGGATGTTCAACAACTTCGTCATAGGCTGGCAACAGGTAGGAGGGTAAGAATCCTAAGGAATGACAATCAAAGATAATGATTACTTTCAACCAAAAATAAAAAAAATATCTCCTTTATATTTTTAACACTTCCATTTACTAAAATGAATATTTTTGGAAGGTTACAAAAAATAATGTTGTAGTTTAAGTTTCATATGTACATTTACAAGTCTTCGTTTGATCAGATTATAAACAAGTGGTGCCTGAGTGCGAAGGGCTCTATTGTTCTTCAAATTAGGGCCTGAGCGGAGAACAGATGTTGAAAAATGGCAGAAATCAGGGCACCGCTTCTTTTTCAGGGCTGAAATGGGTGGCACGCAGTGCAGAAAAAGAGGCAAAATTTCACAGTAGAAGAATGACATGTCGAATAATACGAACAGCTGACAAGGACGCCCTCTTGCCTTTTCCTATTCTCTTCGGATTACATTTCGCATTGCGCACAGAAAGACTACGGCACGTTTGCAGCATTATTTGGATTTTGAATTGCCGTTGAAAATGCCTCCAAAGGTTCCTGCGTAATCTAAATATAAAGAAAGAAGTGAATAGTTGGAAATCGTCAATGATATTTTTTTCCGAGGACACCAAGCGAGTGGTAAACTCTTGGAATACAATAAAATTATCGTTAAAATGGAGAATGCCCCATCGTCTGGATCTCGGACCATAGGAAGAGGATACCTCTGGATACCAGCATGATTACAACTACAGCCAAGACCTTTTACGATAGCTTAGCTCCTGACAAAGACAATGAAGATGAACCTCAGGCACTCAGCCGCTAGTGATCCTCGTGGTTTATATATATATATATATATATATATATATATATATATATATATATATATATATATATATATGTTTATATATATATTTATATATATATATATATATATATATATATGTTTATATATATATTTATATATATATATATATATATATATATGTTTATATATATATATTTATATATATATATATATATATTTATATATATATATAGATATATATTTTCCTGTTCCTCATCCATTAGACATGCAGTTTACGAGTGCGTTGTGTGGAAAAAAACCCGAAGCCCCCCGCCCCTTTTGTGCCCCTCTCCCCTCGGCGAAATCCGCCCAATTTTAGTTAGATTAAACACATTTTATTTCTATTAAACCACTAGTTATGTGTTACTTTGTTAATAGATGGGGAATTAGAAGAAATAAAACATTTTTTTCCAATCCAATATCCTGTTTTTGGTGTTTTTTCAGAGGGCTGGAACAAATTAAATTTTTTTTCCCATTCATTTCAATGGGAAACGTCCGCTCGAGTTACGAGAACCTCGTCATACGATCTCAGTCTCAGAACGGATTACGATCGTATGTCGAGGTACCACTGTATATTATATATGGATGAACATCGAAACGCAATAGCGCTGGCTACCGGAAGCAGCCTATTTCCGGGTTCCGGTGCGCAGTGACTGCTGGGAAATATAGTTCTTGCACGCTACACCCACACGCTAAAAACATGTTTTAAAAAGGCAACGGAAGCAAAACTGAGTTCGGTTGTACTTTATTTAGACATTTTACAACTCACTCACGTCATCATCACCCACAAATCCCTCAAAGTCCTCATTTTCTGTGTCCGAATTAAACAATCCAAAAAGCCGGGTCCCCTCTCTTCGTTCTCAGAGTCACCGTCATTTCCATCAATCCATTCACAAATCGTAGCGTAAGAAGCCCGGTGCTGCCTGCCATTTTTTGTGAAGCCAGGCCAGGCATGGCATGGCATATATTTTTTTCAATTTCAATTCAATTTATTGGCAAGAAAAAAGCACCAGGCTAAGGGCCATGTAACAAGATACAGAAATGTGCAACAAAACGCGGTGTAGTCACTGGTTCACGGCCGAAAAGTCATCCAGAGCCCTCTTGAACTGGGCGACCGTCGGCTTCTCGACCACACTCTGCGGAAGCCGGTTCCAAGGACCGGCGATGCGCACTAAAAAAGCAGCCTTCCGCCGATTCAACCGGAACCTGCGAGGATACAGCTTCCAAGGATGACCAGGTGCGGGCGTGAAGAAGAGGTCGCGGGGCATGCTGTAGATACCGTGGAGGATGTTGCAGGCCAGTATCAGGTCCCCTCGCAGACGCCTAGCCTCAAGGGTCGGCAGGTTGAGTCGCTGGCATCTTTCCTCGTAGGACATTAAGCTGAGGCCGCGGACCATCCTCGTTGCAAGCCTCTGGACCCGCTCCAGATGCTGGATGTCCCTGGCGAGGTACGGTGATGCGGCTTGGATCCCATACTCGAGAATGGGCCTCACCAGGGAAACATACAACGGAAGGAAGATGTCTGCTGTGATGACGGCAAAGGACCGGAACATTAGGAACAGCACTCCGCGAGCTTTGTTGGCTGCTTGGATGCATTGGGCCGTTGGTTTGAACGTGTCGTCGACAATGATGCCCAGATCTTTGCACCGTTGAGATCGTTCCAGTTCCAGGCGTCCCGGTTCAAAGTCAAGAGGTGCGTCAGGAGGAGGCCCAATAGCCAAGTGACTGCATTTCGTGATGTTGAGCTGCAGGTCCCACAGGTTCGACCATCTCCACACATGATGAAGGCACCTACGCAGGTCCTCGTAGTCGCTCCGGGGAGCAACGAGCTTCACATCATCGGCAAAGAGGAGAACCCGCTGGGAGATGTGCTCTGGCAGGTCGTTTACAAACACCACGAACAGCAGTGGTCCAAGAACGGAGCCTTGGGGGACACCGCTGGGGGCGTTGTGAGTCTCAGAGTATGCCGTTGACTTGTACCTGAAAGGTGCGGCCAGCCAAAAACGCATCAATCCACCTCACGACCGCTGGGTGAATCGCATATGCTTCCAACTTGCGGAGTAGCAAGCGATGGTTGACCGAGTCAAACGCCTTGGCGAAGTCCAGGAAGACCAGGTCGGCAACTTGTCGATCGTCCATTAATTGAGTGACCCATTCCTCCATCATCAGCAAGTTGGTGAGGCAGGATCTCTTGGACACGAAGCCATGCTGACTATCGGAGATCGCCGCTGCGTTCTGGAGATGGGCCATCATGGACGTTTTGATAATAGATTCTAACATTTTGCAGATTACTGAAGTGAGGGAGACCGGCCGGTAATTCAACGGGTCTTCACGGTCTCCTTTCTTGTAGATAGGGCAGATGACGGCCCGTCTCCAGTCTTCAGGGATGTCACCTGATTGCAAGGACAGTGTGAAGAGATATGCGAGGGGAAGTGCTATGGTCGGAGCGAGTGCCTGGAGGACCCTCGGGTGAATACCATCCGGACCATGGCTTTTAGTGGCGTCCAGACACATCAAGGCTCGGTAGACTTCAGGAGGTGTAATGGCAACTGCAGGCATTGGGGGAACATCCCGAGCAAATGGGGGTGCTGGTCGCCCATCATCGGCTTTGTAAATGCCTGCGAACACCCTAGCAAAAAGAAAGCTTTGCCCCTCTGCATCCGTGACACCGATTCCATCAGCATCCTTGAGTTTAACCACTTGATTGTGTAGACGTTTGTTGGCTTGAACATGGGCAAAGAAGCGTTTGGGGTTTGCACGAGAAGACTGCGCTAACCTCAGTTCATAATTGCTCTGCTCTTGCCTTTCAGTGAACACTGCCCTATTTCGCTGCTGCTTGTAGACCTCATATGCTGCTGCCGTGCCTCGTTCCTGGAATTCGCGCCAAGCAACATCTCTGAGAGTCCGTTCCCGCTTCACCTTTTGCGTCGCCCAGGGTTTGTGCTTCTGGTGCCGTGGCATCGACAATGGTACTGAACACTCAGTCACCCGGAGTATGGATTGTTTCAACAATGTCCACAGCTCACCGACTGAAGTGATCTCCATGAAGGAAGTCCAGTCAACAGCCTCGGAAGCCTCCGCCAGTGCGTGATGATTCAGGGCAGAAAACCTTCTCTTCGGAAGCATCTCACTCTGTAAGGCCGGAATTGTTGCGTGCCAGTTGAACTTGAGCACCACATGGTCAGACATGGAGAGCGGCGGGAGGATGATGAGAGACGATACCGATGACGGGTAGCACGTGAGTACCAGGTCCAGAAGAGACGGGCGTTGGTTACTGCGGAAGCGCGTCGGAGCTGCAACATGCTGTGTTAAAAAGCAGTTATACACTGTGTCGAGGAGTGCCTGATCGAACCGGTCGGCTGATGAGCAGACGACATCGCTCCAGTCTATTGATGGTGCGTTGAAGTCGCCAATAATAAGGCAGTCCTGGTGTGATGAGACCGAGCGAATTGCACTGATTACGTGGTTGTCGTCTTCGGCGGTAGCTTGTGGAGATCGGTAGACTCCCAAGATAGGCAGACAGACTCCGCCCACAGTTATATTGCATCGCACAACCTCAAAGAAGTCGGTCTGTTGAGCAGCGGGAGGGAGAGGACAAAGGGAGGGCTTTAGCTCGCCCTTAGCATTGATGATAACTCCACCACCACGTCTGTCTCGCCTGTCGCACCGGAAGGGGATGTAGCCCACCAGGTTTATCTCAGCATCGTGCACTTCAGAGCTTAGCCAAGTTTCAGTAATGACGATCATATCAGGCTTGAGTCTTGATACAATACTGAAGAGGTCACTGAACTTGGCGATCAAACTGCACGCGTTGGTGTAGATGATGACTAGGGGTGGGTCACCCAGTTGTTCTGAGTCTCTGTAGTTGGCCGTTGCGGATGCACAGACCTCTTTCGCCCTTCTGACGTCTCGCTGCCAGCTCTGCTACAAGGTTGCGCCAACGAATCCTCTCCCTCAAAGAGTACTCCTTCCGAAAATCCAGTTCGAGATCAGGCCATTGGATTTTCTTGGCGCTTGTTAAGAAGGTCTCGACTTCAGATGGAGTGCCAAGAGTCATCTTTAATGGACGGGGGCGCGCGTCAGGAGAGGATGGTGGATCGCGTCCAAGCCTCACCGATCTTCCGAGTGAGAGAGATGCCCCGGGTGCCAGTGTCTCCAGGATCAACTTATATATATATATATATATATATATATATATACATATATATATATATATATATATATATATACATATATATATATATATATATATATATATATATATATATATATATATATATATATATATATATATACACATATATATATATATACACATATATATATACACATATATACACACATATATACACATATATACACACATATATACACACATATATACACACATATATACACACATATATACACACATATATACACACATATATACACACATATATACACATATATATACACAAATATATACACAAATATATACACATTCTTATACACACATATATATATATATACACATTCTTATACACATACATATACACATACATACACACACACATACACATACATACACACATACATACACACACACATACATACACACACACATACACACACACACACATACACACACATACACACACACATACACACACTAACACACATATATACATATATATATATATATATATATATATATATATATATATATATATATATATACATATATACATATATACATATATACATATATACATATATACATATATACATATATACATATATACATATACACACATACACACACACACACACACTGAGCCACCTGGAGCACCATGGGAACTATGTGAGGATGCTTTTCATTGACTATAGCTCAGCCTTCAACACTATAATACCGGACATTCTGGCTGACAAACTCTCCCACCTTGGACTATCCTCTTCCATCTGCTGCTGGATAAAGAACTTCTTAACCAACCGACCACAAACTGTTAGACTTGGTCCCCACCTCTCTTCCTCCATTACACTGAGCACTGGCTCCCCTCAAGGCTGTATACTGAGTCCTCTTCTGTACTCCCTGTACACTTATGACTGTACACCGACCCACCAGTCTAACTCCATCATCAAATTTGCCGATGACACCACTGTGGTCGGACTCATCTCAGGAGGGGACAAGTCGGTCTACAGAGATGATGTCAACAAACTGTCTTTGTGGTGTTTGGTGAACAATCTCACACTAAACACCACGAAAACTAAAGAAATAATCCTGGACTTTCGCAGACGCAGCACAGATCTGGCCCCACTCTTCATAAATGGAGTATGCGTAGACAGGGTCCAGTCCTTCAAATTCCTGGGGTCCACGTCACGGATAAGCTCTCCTGGTCTACCAACACCACGGTAGTGGTGAAGAAGGCCCAGAAACGACTCCATTTCCTGAGGCTACTCAAGAGGAACAACTTGGACACGAAGCTTCTGGTAACCTTCTATAGAGCCACTGTGGAGAGCACCCTGGCATACTGCATTACAGTGTGGTAAGCTGGAAGCACTGCAGCAGACAAAAAGGCCATGCAGAGAGTGATCAACACTGCCCAGAAGATCGTCAGCTGCTCTCTGCCCTCACTGGAAGACATTGCCAGCCCTCGCTACCTCAGCAGAGCCGGGAACATTGTCGGGGACTCATACCATCCTGGTCACAACCTGTTCCAGCCGCTGCCCTCTCACAAAGCACGGACAAATAGGCTTAAGGACAGTTTTTCCCACAATCATCAGGACTCTGAACCTGCGGTAGCACGACACACAATCCCTTCTGTGTAATAACTTTGGGGTCAGGTAACATGAATGACGTTGGGCGGTGATCTGCCTCCTGCTGGCTGACTGAAGGTAAGTGAGGGGACAGTGAAAACGGGGAAAATAGTAGAGTCGGGGGCTGCTTGCCGTAGTTGTGAGAGCTGTAGAGGATGGTGTACCCTATCGACTGATTTATTTTATTTTATCGTGATAACAATTTTAGTATTGGTCCATATATAAAGCGCACTGGATTATAAGGCGCCCTGTCTATTTTGGAGAAAATTTAAGATTTTTATGTGCACCTTATAGTCGTGAAAATACGGTACTTATTTTGGCCTTTTGCCGTGAAAGCGCACTTTGTGGAGTAGCACCACCAATTTCGTCATACGCAGCTGGGTATGATGACAATTAGGCTTTTGACGAGTCAATGATGATGACAAAGCCTATGTCTGATTAGAAATGAGAGATTAGAGAGAGGGGGGAGAGGGGGGGGGACTTTTTGCACGGCAACGCGCTCGTAACATAATAAACAAATTTAAATGAACTTGGATTACGATGCAGACACAAAAAAATAAATTTAATCTAGCCTTACACTAAACTTAATTCTAATTTTGTTTTAAATTTTGTTACCATTCTTCTCCCGGCCGGGTTGGCCCTATTTGGCCCGCCTCCACCCTGACTTTCAGATGCAACCTAGATGTTTGCTTTTGTATTCCCTTCAATATATTCCCAAAATGATGCACACAAATGTCCTCACAATAAGAAAACGCACGACAACTTGCCAACGAGAAGTAGTATATATAACTCTCGTATTAGCAATCGCCTCGCCATTTGCACTGACTAACGGGAGAAAAAAAACACTGAAAAAAATGCAACGCCCAGTGCTTGCAGAGACATTACACGAGGGAGTTGTGACCAGAGAGACAGTACACGAGAGAGTTGCAGGGAGAGAGACAGTGCCCATGATGTTCTTATGAGGAGCCTCTCGCGTCCGCTGTCTGCTCGTATATCAAAAATTGTCTCATATCTCAAGATAAATATTTGCTCAAAATTCTACTCGTATCTCAAATTGCCCATATGTCGGGGCACTCGTATGTCAAGGTACCACTGTATATTGCCAAACACTCGTGTGTAATGTTAAGATCATTATTCTGACTGACAAGTGTGAGATTTATCTTGATTTTGTAGGTGGGCGTGGTTAAACAGCTCAGTGGCGGCCTAGCGCTCTTTGTATTCACGTTTTGAACAACCATAGCTCGGCTCTAAATCAACATATCTACACCAAACTTCCTAAAGCCATTGAGAGCCACACAGTGAACAGGCAAGTAGGGGTTATTTGCAAAAACTCTACAGCTCCAACTAATGGCAACAAAAATTCAATCTTTTGACTTAGGCACATCCAGGTCATTGCAATTTGGGTTTTATCCCTTGAATATCAGTCATTGTGGTCACAAGACTTAACATGTCATTCTTTCATAATTTGAAGCCCATGTCCACGAGTAGTTGCGTGTTGCCAGGGTGACCCAGTCTTTGCCATGAACAGTAAGTAGTTTTTTCTGGCTATTGGGAAGCAGGTACGTCCACAAAATTTTGCATGTTTTTATTGTGGTTTGGGTTTCGTGGGGGGGGGGGGGGGGGGGTGACCTTAATTTTCTCCTACAAGCCTCTACATGCGAATGAGCGAATTTGCCACACTCCGAGCTGTGTCGGGTCCAGACATGGCCTGTGTCCGACTTGCGTGAGCGGTGCTCGGGCTCGTTCAGTACTGCTTGCAGTCCTAGTTAGTGCTGCAGTAGTTATTAATCTTTTAGATTTTGTAAATCTGAACTTCCAAACCTTTTTCCATTTTCATTTCCTTCAGGAAATATGTAGGATTATTAATGTTGCTTCAACGAGCCACAGTGAATCTTACGAAATTATTGGTTCTAAGAGTTTTTTCGTAAATCGGATTGTTCTTAAGTATATTAAGCCATATTTTAAGTTGGATTAGCATAATTAATTCCACAATCTTTACTACTACCCACAATTAGCCCTTTAAAAATTATAATGTTTACCAATTTTGTATAAAATATGTATGCAAGTGTATGCAAAAAGAGCAAAAATATAATACAATTATTTATTAAGCCATTAAAATGATGCCACAACATCAAACCAAACAAAACAAAATCGCAAGTCCAGCTCTTTGCTGTTGCCGTCTCTCCTTTTTCCTCGTTACTCACACGGCCTGCCTGACAACAGCATAAAAATATTGAAACACTAGGACCCAATTTGTTTAAAAGATGTTAAAAAAATAAAAAAAAAAGAATTAAAATGAACCAAAATAATGAACCCTAACTTCAAGTTATATTAGTCACATTGAGAAAAACTCAAGAATCAACTCTGTGACGGACGAGGGTCGGCACAAAAATCAGGAACTCGTTGCCAGAAAGACAAGGAGGGTCGAACCATGACTCACTAATTACTCTTTGACGTCAACGGCTCCTCTGCTAAATTGGCTGGCTTCTTAAGTGCGCTAACCTTGGGCATCATAGAGCCATTGCTTCCTGCTTGTGAATGTGAGGCCAGTGAGATGTTTAGAGAGAAAGCTAAAGGAAAACAACTTGAGCACATTTTGAAAGGAAGAAATATTGGATGCAGGAAGTGTATTGTAGTGTTGCTTGTGTGTGGCGACGTGATGCATGCTCATGCTTATTTCCTCCTACGGGAGCTGAAAGAAGTCGTTGGGATGAAAGAAGCTATTGCCCCCGTGACCTGACTCCAGATAAAACGGAAGATGGTTGGACAACTTATAGTCAGAAGTGGTTTATACAGTAGTGCAATATGTACAGTTATACAAATAAAAATAACTTGAAATTGTTCAGTTGCTACTGATTTTTAAGATATGGATGTATAGTTTCATTGTTGGTATCAAGTTACTGTATGTAGGTACAGTATCATAATTGAATAATTTTGCCACCATGATAACACCAACTACTGTAAGTACTGTATTTTATGAAGTATATGTATTCATATGTAATACATATGAATTCATATGAAAATAAAACATTGTAATACTATATTACAATAAGCAAAGCACAGATATCCAACTTCAGCATATTGGATTCTACAATGATAACTGTACTTCTGAAAACAAGCCTTTGAAGAAAAAATGTTTGACATTCCTGGTCAGTGGCAGTGTAACTAAGACAAAAACACTCCTTACTGAGATAGAGGGGAAGCTGAGAGTTGTTGTGAGCTTCTCTGTAGGCAATGAGGTTGATCTCATTCTGTCGGCGCTGCTGCTGGAAGCGCTGTTTTGCGCGCCAATGTTGACACAAACAACAGCATGTCAGGATGCCAATCAGAGTCCACACCAACCAGAACCCTATAAATTGACCATAAAATATAACAAGAAAGATAAATAAATGCAAATAACCATGATGTTGGGGAAATAAGTGCATTTTTTGTTTTTAATTGGGGTAGGGGGACACAACAACTAAAGACAAAGGGGGCATGGATGATGTCCATAACGACTAACGACAGAGGCGTCGCAAGACGACAGCAAAAGAAACAAGTCCAAAGCACAATTGCATTAATTCATTATTACTATCGCGACGGATCCAAGATGGCGGGCTGCACGGGTGCAGCGGCTCTTTGCTCTCCAGTTTGGTGTTTTGTTTTCTCAGTCTTATCGTTATTTACGAACATCTGCGAGGCAAACATTTTCTACAGTCGCCAGGATTTAATTACTCGGTAAGAGATGCGATATATCCATCACAACAAATTACCAACGAACCTAAAATATCCCCGAGGACATCTCGAGAGCACCGGGATCTCCGTCCTTTGCGTGTACATACACGACTGGTGCTGCAACAGTAGGATCATTAACACTCACTGTTCACATGATTTAGAGGTCTTGGCAGTTCGGTGCAGGCCCTTCCTTCTATCTACCTAGAGAGCTAACAATTGTCATTGTAATGGATGTTTACATCCCACCGGATGCTAACATTAGCACGACACTTAGCCTCCTGCTAGCGACTATAAACAAACAGCAGCTTGACCACCCCGATGGAGTCTTTATTGTCGCCGGTGACTTCAACAAAGCATGTTGAAAGACTGTTCTGCCTAAATGTATCCAGTATGTGAAGTGTCACACTAGAGGAGATAAAACTCTAGAACATGTTTATTCTAACATCAAACATGCTTATAGAGCCACGCCCCTCCCTCA
This sequence comes from Stigmatopora argus, assembly GCF_051989625.1. NCBI lineage: Eukaryota > Metazoa > Chordata > Actinopteri > Syngnathiformes > Syngnathidae > Stigmatopora > Stigmatopora argus. Next base: position 16,758,584 of record NC_135397.1, on the reverse strand, counting down.
CCTTGCTGGATCCGACCGTCTCTGCCTGTCCCTCACCCCCTCATGCACCCCACTCCGGAGGCTAACAAGGTAACAAATAAAGATAATAAAAACATGGCCCCAGGACGCCCTTTCTCAGCTGCAGGACTGTTTTTCCCCGCACAATTTGGGAACTTTTTGAACACCACAACCTCCAGGACTACACGGACACTGTACTTTCCTACATCAAAAACTGTACGGACACTGTCACTATTAATAAACGTATCCGGCTTTTTCCTAACCAAAAACCCTGGATGACCAGTGAGACACAGGCACTCATCAAATGCCGTAACAGCGCCTTGAGGTCAGGGGACAAGTTACAATACAGCGCTGCCAGAGCAGACCTGGAGAGAGGCATTAGAAAGGCCAAGGCAGCATATCACAGAAAACAATCTGTAAGATTATATCAGTTTTTGTGAGCATAAAAGCATCGTTCTCATACAAACTGTGAATGGCTGACATGTCAGCATAAACACTCAACTGTCTGACTGATTAATCAATCTTAGTCTTGTAATTAGGTTGACATGTCAGCACAAACACTCAACTGTCCGACACTGATCAATTACTTTTTGCCCTGCAAATGACTAAAACGTATCTGTCCAAAGTCCTGCTGAAAACTGTCAGTTTTGCCTGTATATAAGACTCACTCACTGGTCATTCGGAGAGAGATGCAAGGACAACAGACTGTGACCTGGTCTCCCTCTTTCTTAACCTGCTCCTTAAGCTGTTTTACAGACCTATCATACTTTGGTGCCGAAGCCCGAGACCCAACATGCCAGCAATTGCCAGAGCGACGACAGACCGATAAGAAGGGCAAAATAAAGACTGTCGACAGTATCCTCCATTGAAAGGGTCAGCCCGACAGACGTTCCCTCGCCCCTCCGGTGATCTGGTGACGGGTCCCCCGAACTAGGGCAGGTTCGGAACGAGAAAGCTTGTGAGTTCACCCTTTGATTTCTGTCTCTGTAAAGTGTGATAATTTGAATGAATATTATCACTGCGATAGTGTTGAATGTTCGTGGTCTGGGACCAACGTACGTAGAACAAGAACAGATTCAGGGACTCCGCTAAGAGACAAAGTCAGGGACTTGTCTGATCTTTTCGGTAAATTTAGAATAGAATTGTTGTTTAAACTATTAAGTAAGTGATTAATATGGATCAGAAAGCAACAAGGGAGATGGGTTTGTTGCCAGACTGCAGAATGGAGATCGGAGGGTTGCCAGATGTGGGGTATGTGCGGATGCGTAGTGTGGGGGGTTGCCTGTGTCTGCCGCGATGGGTGGAAATGCATATGTCATGGCCTGAATGATATACATATTGAAATTAACATACTCACAGTCTTATTTGTCGTAAGAAGAGCATATTGCATTTATTTTTCATTGTTACACAACGAATGCTGCCCAGCGGAGTAGATGGCACATCGGCCTCAGGTTTCAATCCCACGTGCTCAGACAATCGCAGGGCACAAGGGAAGAGTAGAGTTTGCATGTTCGCATGTTTCTCTAGGTACTCCAGTTTCCTCCCACGTCCCAAACATGAAGTTGAACCCTCTAAATTTCCCCTAGGTATGAGTGTGAGAATGAATGGCTGTCTGTCTGTTTGATTGTAAAATAGTGTTTAATAAGAGGGGCCTTGATGTAATTGATATTTTATTCACGGGGTGAGATCTTGTAGGGAGCCCCAGATCCAGGGAGATTATCAGTGGTCTTGTATGTCTTCCATTTTCTAATAATTGCTCCCACAGTTGATTTTCTTTACACCAAGCGTTTTACCGGTACCCGGACATTTCTTCGATGGACACTTCGTCGCTGGACGCTTTGTCCCCGGACAATTCGTCGCCGGACACTTCGTCGACAGACAGTTCGCCTAACCTTAACCACTATTAAAGAAGACAAAGGAAATTCACATATTCTTTATGAAGGTAAATAAAACAGCAAAAACTCGCTCGACAACACAAACACATTAACATTTGGGCATGTGCGTACTAAATGGGCTCGTCTCCAAACGGTTCCTACATTGAGCGCTCCATTTTTAAAATAAAAGGCAATAAATAACATTATTTTATCAAAAATGTTATTAAAAGAAGACAAAGGAAATTCGGTTCTCGGGGGGCACTGAGTGACTCCACTAAATTACTATTAACTGTTTGGTTTTTAATCGCGAATTGATGTGGCTACGATTCTGACTGGATGCTATTTGTTATGAAGTATGCCAAAAATACTGCATCTCTGACTTTGATATAGACGCACAAGTTTGATTTTAAATCAAGCAATCTATTGTCCTTTCAAAGAACAAATTCTATTGACTCTATTAATAGGAGCGAATGGGCCTGTTCTTAAAATGTCCGACGAGCAACAACGTCTAGCTCCGTTGCCTCACAACGCGCATCCGAAATCTAGTCTGTATACACGATACCTATGGGAATACCAAGCAAAAAAAAGGACGGCGGCGAAGAATATGTGAATTTCTTTTATCTTCTTTTTAATAACATTTTTAATCAAATAATTTTATTTATTGCCTTTTATTTTAAAAATGGAGCGCTCAACGTAGGAACCGTTTCGTGCGTAGAGTGTTTAGAGACGAGCCCATTTAATACGCACGCGCCCAAATGTTAATATGTTTGTGTTGTCGAGCGAGTTTTTGCTGGTTTATTTTCTTTAATAAAGAATATGTGAATTTCCCTTGTCTTCTTTTTAATAACATTTTTAATAAAATAATTTTATTTATTGCCTTTTATTTTAAAAATGGAGCGTTCAACGTAGGAACCGTTTAGAGACGAGCCCATTTAGTACGCACACGCCCAAATGTTAGTGTTTGTGTTGTCGAGCGAGTTTTTGCTGTTTTATTTTCTTTAATAAAGAATACAGTGGTACCTCGTCATACGACCGCTCGTCATACAAAATGCTCGTCTTACGGGGGAAATTTCGATCGAATAATTTGCCCGTGATGCGGTCAAAATTTCGTGATGCGACCAAGCTAGGTGGCCATGGCATTTTTTCATAGGCGCCGTTTGAGGGGATGCGAACACAGATGCTACAAGCTAAAAGGAGCCGCTAGCCAGCGCCCCCGAAGCTCCCATGAGCTGGGGCGCGATCGCTGATAAAAGACTGCTGCTCGTTGGCAAGTGGTCGTGCGTTATTCGATTGTGAGGACATTTGTGTGCATCATTTTCGGAATATTTTGAAGGGAATAGTATGACAGCAAACAGCCCATCGATAGCGAACGTGAGGGTGGAGTGTTTGTTCCGTTTACGAGTGCGTTGTGTGGAAAAAAAAAACGAAGCCCCCCGCCCCTTTTGTGCCCCTCTCCCCTCAGCGAAATCCGCCCAATTTTAGTTAGATTAAACACTTTATTTCTATTAAACCACTCGTTATTTATTACTTTGTCAATATATGGCGAATTAGAAGAAATAAAACATTTTTTTCAATCCAATATCCTGTTTTTGGTGTTTTTTTCAGAGAGTTGGAACGAATTAATTTGTTTCCCATTCATTTCAATGGGAAACTTCCGCTCGAGTTACGAGAATCTTGTCATATGAGCTCAGTCCTGGAACGGATTAAGCTCGTATCTCGAGGTACCACTGTATGTGAATTTCCTTTGTCTTCTTTTTAATAAAATAATTTTATTTATTGCCTTTTATTTTAAAAATGGAGCGCTCAACGTAGGAACCGTTTAACGTAGGAACCGTTTAGACGAGCCCATTTAGTACGCACACGCCCAAATATTAGTGTTTGTTTTGTTGAGCGAGTTTTTGCTGTTTTATTTTCTTTAATAAAGAATATGTCAATTTCCTTTGTTTTTAATAGTGGTTAAGGTTAGGCGAACTGTCTGGCGACGAAGTGTCCGGCGACGAATTGTCCGTCGACGAAGTGTCCGGTCGACGAACCGTCCAGGGACGAAGCGTCCGGCGACGAAGCGTCCGTCGACGAAATGTCTGGTCACGGTTTTACCTATTGCAGATTCCGATATTGAGTTAAAACAGATGCTATTAATACAGGTAACGAGTGGAGACCTTGTTAGAAGTTAGACCTCTTTGACAGCCAGAAATCTTGCTTGTTTGTAGGTGACCAAATACTTATTTTCCACTCTAATTTGGAAATAAATTCTTTAAAAATCAAAGGATGTGATTTTCGTTTTTTTTTACACATTCTGTCTCTCATGGTTGAGGTTTACCCATGCTGACAATTACAGGCCTCTAATCTTTTCAAGTAGGAGAACTTGCATAATTGGTGGTTGACTAAATACTTATTTGCCCCACTGTATGCAATACACTGACAATTGTGCTTGTCTTGTACTGTTTTTTGTATAGGTGCGGAAACATGTATTATGGTAGTAATAATAAGTGTGATCCTACTTCGCGGTTTTTAGATTATCGCGGCCATGTCTGGTCTACATTATTCGCGAAAATCGAGGGATTAGTGTACTTACATTTTGTTCGAACATGCATATCTGACTCATTTAACAATTATTGTTAGGATCTCATAAGGATCTGACTGTGGTGCCGACAGCCTCGACTAATATTCACAACTTCTCACAGCTGCTTGCAAAGGCTTTCCTTTGATGCTAAATAGCTTCATTTCGGTGCCCTTCGTTGATCATCAGACGCGTCTGAACTGCCCTCTGTCCAACCTCTGTGCCGATACCCCTGGGAGGTTGGCAGCTTTAACATGGTAGATCGCAGGAGGTTGGCTACTTGAAAAGTAAAAAGTCTGAGCACCCCTAGTGTAGAACATTGGATAAAGAGACTTTTCTGTCTGCAGAATCCCGAACAAGCAATAATAATAATAATACATAAATAAATTGAGAATTAAATTTAATGGCAAGGAATATAACTATATGATTAGACACTTGAGTTGGAATGCAATTAATAGAGACTGGTATGTTGGATTTCCCTTTTGTGTGTACCTATGATGTCACATGCTGTTTAGAGCCTGCATTTTAAATCACTTGTCAACTCCTTATTTGTTGAAAATGCCTCCTAAGTGTCCTGGCATCCAATGAGCCCAGGAAAAACGAGACATGATGACAATGACCGACAGGTGACAGGGACTATGCTAAGGGACGTAGCATGCCATTGTGGCATAAATGAATCTACCGTGTGTTTTACCAAGAAAGAAGAGGCAAACAGACGGCCACAATATCCTTTTCCTAGGACAGTAAGGAGTCATAACCACTATGAATAAAAAAAATGAACCAGCATTATGAGGGATTTACGCTGTAGATACGGCCGTGAAGCTGGCATGATGAGACATCTGCAGGAGATCTAATAATAATAATAATCGGACATAGGCCATGTCGTCATTACCACAACACAAAAGCCTACTTGTCATCACACGCAGAAACTGCGTGTGACGAAATTGATGGTGCTTCTCCATAAGCTACGTTTAATCGGCAAAAGACCTAAATAAGTGTAAGTTACGGACTTGTAATTTGTCATTCCGCTGTTGTGGATACAGGTCGCTTACCTCTCGATTACCGCACACTGTCTGCCACTTACCTTCCTTCAAGTCAGCTAGTAGGAGGCAGATCACCAACCAAACATCTATTCATATGCCGCAGAAGGGAAGGGGGGATATGTTAGCGCGAGTTTAGATGTCTGATGGATGTGGGGAAAAAACTGTCCTTAAGCCTATTTGTCCGAGCTTTGTGGGACCTATAGCGTCTGCCAGAGGGCAGCAGCTGGAACAGATTGTGACCAGGGTGGTAAGGGTCCCCTATGATGTTCTTGGCTCTGCTGAGGTAACGCGGGCTGGCAATGTCTTCAAGTGAGGGCAGAGAGCAGCCGACAATCCTCTGGGCAGTGTTAATCACTTTCTGCATGGCCTTTTTGTCTGCCGCCGTGCTTCCAGCGTACCACACTGTGATGCCGTACGCCAGGATGCTCTCTACAGTGGTTCTATAGAAGGTTCTCAGAAGATTGGATCTTCAATATGGAACCCAGTTTGCAACGTCTCCAGAAGACTGATGACAACATGGTGCGCTAAAAACCTAAATATAAGAAAGAAAGAAGCTCCTCCTGCTTCTTCTTCTTCTTCTTCTTCTTTTTCACCTTAGGCGCATGAGGATTACCCTCAGCAGCGCTAGAGCTGCCACTGGAACACAGATTAGTTCATCCAGGGAGTTGCCCAGGCCGCGATGGTAGCGTTCGGTCATTAAGGCCGGACAGCGGAGCATAGGTGTTCAGACGACTCTGTTTCCTCGTCGCACAGGCGGCAGCGATCCGAGTCGGATTTCCCCACAAGGTGGAGCCAACGGAGGAGCAGGGGGTGGTGTCCACTGCGGAAACGAATCAGGTCTGTGCGGTCTCCTTTCGATAGGGTAAGTTCTTCCTCTGTGACTTTCGTAGTGTAGGTCTGCAAAAGGCGGGGGTGGGAGAGGGGGGAGTGATCTTCACGTTGAATGATGGCACGTCTTGTGGCTGCGTCCGGGGAGGTATGGGTTTGGTCATCTGACGAGCCAAGTTTAGCTAGGGCATCGGCCAGGTCGTTACCGCATATGTTGCAGTGGCCCGGGATCCACAGTAGCTGTAGTCGCTTAGGCGGAGGGAAAAGGGCGATGTCACCCTGCAGTCTCCGGATGGCGGGGTCTTGCGTGTGGGGGTTTCCCATAGCTTGGACCAGCAGTGATTTTGTTGGAATTATTGTATATAAGTTATCCTGATTCTGGTATGACTGTCAAAATGTTAGTTAATAGAATTAGAGTGTCTTGGGCCCTGGGGAGTTTCACCTTATTCAACAAAGAGGAACTACCCGTGGGGGCCGACGCCTGTCTGAACTATTGTGTGAGAGTTGCAGGATATCGGGAAGGAGACTATAAAGATGTTATCTTGAAGGGGCATATGGTAATGATCAAAGAACCTTTTGTAACTGGGAGAGAAATCTTCTCCTTTTGTTTGCTTGAAACTTCCTGTAACTTGGACACTCCCAAAACACAATAAGAGACTTGGCAGGAGGAGATTTTCTTCAGAGTGTGTCGAAGGACTGAGACGCGAACGGTCCTGAGACCCTCTCATTTTTAAAATAAAATAACCTCAATTCTCTGTGATTTCCTCTTTTCATATTGGTGATACAAATGTCTGGTGTTTAAACCTAACAGATTTGCAGTCACTGAGGATGATTGATGTCTGCCAGTCTGCTGTTTCCCTCAGCCAGGAGTGCCTCGGTCAGTGCCACTTTTTCAGAGTGGTAGGAGCTGCTGCGGGTGCCAGCTCCTCCTGCTGCTCCCATGGCGCCTCCTCAAGATTCCATTGATGATCCAATGCCTCTCGAACCTGACGTAGAGGACATGGACTAAAACTCACAATAACCCTTTTTTTATAATCAAACATAGAGGAACTATTTTCACTTGCTCATAAGTTACTCTGCTTAATCAGTTAATTGGATTAATGGCACTTTTTGCAAATATCTTTGCAATTTAATAATAGTAATAATGGGTTCATTTGTGTTACGCAAAGGTTGATTTAATTTAAAGTTGTTTTAATCCTAAAAAAAATAGGTTTATGGTTGTTTTAGTCCAAGTCCTCGCTGCCTGAATCTTCAGGGGGCACCGTTGGGGCAGTAGGAGGAACTCCCGTAACAGGTTTTCGGCGCACAAGGAACATCGTGATGGGGAGTTATGTCTGCTGTTTTTTTGTACAAGTATGTTTTTGTACAAAGACATGACACCGTCCAAACGATTAGCAAATTCGATGGCTTTGACCATGTTTTCTTCAATCTCCTGGACCCGTTGTTGTAAATCGCATGCCTTGTCGAAGATTTCCTGTAGAATTTTTAATGAAAGACCACGTTCTTCATCCTCGTCCTCGTCGTTGCCCACTGCCTCTTCTTCTTCACTAGCCGACTGCATCATTTCGATGAGGTTTTCATCATTTGAGAGTGTTGAGTGGCTCTCGAGCAGCGTTTTAACTTCCTGCGCTGTCATGTCCGAAAATCCTTCGGTGGCTACTGACTGAGCCAGCTCCACTGCCTCGTCAACAGCGGAGTCCTGAATCTCCTCAGGGGTAAACCCCTTTAAGTCCTCAGTGATTTTTTGGGGCCACAAACCTTTCGAGACGGAAATTATGGTCTTCTCTTTCATGTTCTTAATTGGATTCTGGATGTCCGTCAGGTATGTGGCAATGTTGTATTTGCATCAACAGTCTTTGGTGCTGCTGTTCTGATTGCCTTGGTCAATTGATGAAACAAGTCAGTGCATTGTGGATTTTGTGTACAGGGCCCCTGAATGCACGGATAACCCCCTGATCCATAGGTTGTATCAGTGAAGTGTTGTTGGGGGACAGAAACTCCACTTGAACCTAGTCGTAATGGAGGTCGGGGGCGTGTCCTCGGGCACGGTCCAATAGGAGGAGGACATTGAAAGGCAGCCCTCTTTGGAGAAGGTTCAGCTTCACGTTCTGGATGAAGCAGAAAAAATGCAACGCTCCGCTCAGTGCTCGCAAAGACGTTACAAAAAGGTAGTTGCGACCAGAGATATTACACAAGGAGTAGCGGGGGAGAGAGCCAGTGCCCCTGATGTTCTTATGAGCAGCCAACTAGAAGTAATATACTATACTGCTCGTGTTAGCGATCGCTCCGGCATTCGCGCTGAGTGACAGAAAAAAACTGTGCTCGTAGATATCTGTTATACACGAAAGAGATGCGATAAAAAAGACAGTGCGCTACAATGATAAACAGCCTCTCATGTCTTGGCCACCTGGCTTTCTCGCATCTCAAATTTTTTCTCGTATCCAGAGATAATTATTTGCTCAAAATTTTCCTCGTATCTTGAAATGCTCGTGTGTAGAGTTGCTTGTATGTAGAGGTACCACTGTACAGGAAACTAGCAGAAAACAATGTGCGATGAAGTGAATCCACAAAAGTTGAATCCGCAATATTTGAAGGATTACTGTAAAGGGTATCAAGATGGAGAGTCTTCTTTTACTATAATGTGGATAAAAGATAAACAGTTAGCGGGAGAACTGGGATACACACTATTCTCAGGCATGGAGAAGCAGCAAGTTCCGAAAGCCGCGGTGGAATACATTAAAACTCGGTTAGCGCACAAAAAGGTTTATGCTTAGTGTAACGTAAGATTAAAACTTATTTTTAAGTGTACGCATAGTAATATAAGGTCATTTAAGTTACCGTATTTTCACACCTATAAAACGCACCGCCCTAAAGGTCGCAGTCTCCATTGCGAGTGTTTCTTATCTCATTTTCTGAACCGCTTTATCCTCATTATGGTCGTGGGGGGTGCTTGAGCCTATCCCACCTGACTCCGGGTCAGAGGCCAGAGTACCCTGAGGAAACCCACGCAGCCCCGGGGAGAACATGCAAACTCCACACAGGTGGACGTGACCTGGATTTGAACCCAGGACCCCAGAACTGTGAGGCCGACGCGCAAACCACTCGCTCCACCGGGCCGCCCAGTTGCGAGTGTATTTTCTGGTTTTTGTCAATACATAGGGCGCTTCATTTGAAAGGGCGCGCTGCTATGGTTGTGCTAGCATGACACCCAGCATAGCACATAGCCTGCATGCTATGTGCAAGCATGACACACAGCATAGCACATAGCATGCATGCTAGCGTACGATTTAAAAAGGGCAACAGGAGCAACACTGAGTTTGATTTTGTTTTATTGATGTTATGTATATTCGCGAAAATCTAATTCAAAGTATTCAAACATCTACAAATCTGTCAAATACCTCATCTTCTGTATCTGACATAAAAAGTTGGCCAACAATGGCTTCCATAACATGGTCAGGGTCAGCGTGTTCGTCGTGGGGTTTCGTAATAGTAATTTGACGAAAGCTCAAACTACAGGGCTCGCCAGCACTTTCGCCCAGGCATGGACCATCCATTCCAAATCGTCATGTAACTCATGTGACGCTGCCTGCCTTTGTATGGAAACCAATATGTCGGCGGCCATCCGACATTCATCACACCCAAGCCGTTCGCAAAGCTGTTCCTCCTTGCTGTTAAATTGTGTTCGATCCATGGCTTTAGTCCATTTTCCAAACGTTCACACCATTCCATTGTAATTTACTGTTTTTGGTGTTTTTTCAGAGAGTGGGAACGGATTAATTTGCATTTAGCCAATTTCTATGGGAAACATGTATTTGAGATACGCTTTAAGCTCGTATCTCAACGTATCACTGTATTGTGCTGGGCACAATGCGAAGTCGCGGAACAAATGAGACATCTTTCAGAACCAAAAGGGAACCAACAGACTGATTCAAATCTTACTCTGATGCGATCTAGCGAGAGTACTTTGGCGATCAACGTATTGAGTAACCCTGATCTAGCTCATCGGTGACCCTTGTGATGATAGGCAGCGCAGATAACATATAGATGTTTTACTCACATATTGTTTGATTTACTCAAGAAGAAAGTTACTTACACCATAATTCGTAGTAGTAGCTGCAGCACTGTGTTTCTCCACAGCAGTGACCAGATGCACAAGTATAGCTCTGGTTGGTAAAGCCTATGCACACCAACTTCTCCTGTGAATGCAAAAAGAAAAACAATTTTGTGTTGTGACGGTTTGTGAGATTTGCTATGATGTCATGTCAAAGTTGTCCAGATGTTCCATCACTTTTGAAACAAATGTTTGACTTCAATCAATAATGCAAGTTCCAAAGAGGAAGGTGAGATCGAACCCACGCAGCAAGAGACTTGTTTCCATCCAGTTTCAAAGTGCGGACCTTTCGCGTGTTAGGCGAACATGATAACCATTAGTCTATTGAGCCATAGATTTTCTTGATGTCAAGTCAAAATATTAGGATGCTCTTGATTGGAAAATATTAGGATTTTCGCACATATCATTAAAGTTCAGTCAACTCCCAATAATATCTAAATTGCAGACTGTGTTTATTCTTTTATTTGACTCAATTTGATTTCTCCCGTGTTCAAACCGTATGCAAAACATGTTTTTGGAACGTGAGAGGAAACTGGAGTACCCGGAGAAAACCCCACGCAAGATCCACACAGGCTGGTCCGAAAATAGGATTGAACCCACTCAGAACTGTGATACCTGGGGTCTTGTGATTTAAAAAACACATTGACATGGTGGATAGCAGTGGTGCACTCACTGTCAGAGTTCGTCCAGGGAGTAGGGCACAAAAGAAGAACATATAGCAGAGCAGAACTATCCAGCAAGTCAGCGAATTATGGAAAAAATTGTTTTGTTTTACAGGGACGGAAAAAAGGCAGAGAGCAACGCAGATAGTGACTCAAACATAAATCACCCGAAAGTCAAAAAGAGGAAATATGATGAGATGTGTATTTAACGCTCGTTATTTCGGTAGGAGATGAGGAAAGACCGGTAAGTTTCCTGTTAAAAAATTAACCCCCCAAAATTAGTACAGTAATCCCTCGAATATCGCGGCTTCACTAAATCGCAGATTTTTTTTCTGTGGGAATTTTTTTATTTTTTGTAAATTCATAAAATGTGAAAATTCACGCTGAAACTTGCATATGGAAGCAACTCCGCTGTCCTTCGCTTGCTACTAGGACTCAGCACTGAAGTAAAAAAATAATAATTATTATATATATATTTTTTTGTAAATAGGGGTGACCCTACTTTGCGGTTTTTAGTTTATCGCGGCCATGTCTGGTCTACATTAATGGAGGGATTACTGTACTCATTTAAAGACATTACACGCCAATCACGCTAATAAGCCGCTTGAGTTTATCTTCAGCAAAAACATGCCGAATATTTGCAACAATTGTGGACTACGATGCTAACAGCGCTCGCTGGTTTACTGTACAGTAATACCTCGAGATATGATCTTAATGCGTTCTGGGACCGAGCTCGTATTTTAATAAAATTTTCTAAAACTAATTAATCCATTCCCACCCTTTAAAAAAACACCTAAAATAGCATATTATAATGGGAAGACATGTTTTAATTGTTCTAATTCACCACCTACACTCACAAAGTAACAAATACAGTGGGCAAATAAGTATTTAGTCAACCACCAATTGTGCAAGTTCTCCTATTTGAAAAGATTAGAGAGGCCTGTAATTGTCAACATGGGTAAACCTCAACCATGTGGGACAGAATGTGAAAGAAAAAAAAACAGAAAATCACATTGTTTGATTTTTAAAGAATTTATTTCCAAATTAGAGTGGAAAATAAGTATTTGGTCACCTACAAACAAGCAAGATTTCTGGCTGTCAAAGAGGTTTAACTTCTAATGAGGTCTCCAATCGTTACCTGTATTAATAGCATCTGTTTTAACTCATTATCGGTATAAAAGACACCTGCCCACAATCTCAGTCTCTCACACTCCAAACTCCACTATATCCAAGACCAAAGAGTTGTCGAAGGACATCAGAGACACAATTTTAGACCTGCACCAGGCTGGGAAGTCTGAATCTGCAATCGGTAAAACGCTTGGTGTAAAGAAATCAACTGTGGGAGCAATTATTAGAAAATTGAAGACATACAAGATCACTGATAATCTCCCTCGATCTGGGGCTCCATGCAAGATCTCACCCTGTGGCGTCAAAATGATAATAAGAGCGGTGAGCAAAAATCCCAGAACCACACGGGGGGACCTAGTGAATGACCTACAGAGAGCTGGGATCACAGTAACAAAGGCCAAACATGTACCCCTGCTGAAGCCAGTACACATCTGCGGTTCACTAGAGAGCATTTGGATGATCCAGAAGAGGACTGAGAAAATATGTTACGGTCAGATGAAACCAAAATAGAACTTTTTGATAGAAACACAGGTTCTCGTGTTTGGGAAAGAAAGAATACTGAATTGCATCCAAAGAACAGCATGCCCACTGTGAAGGATGGGGGTGGAAACATCATGCTTTGGGGCTGTTTTTCTGCAAAGGGACCCGGACGACTGATCTGTGTAAAGGAAAGAAAGAATGGGGACATGTATCGTTAGATTTTGAGTGAAAATCTCCTTCCATCAGCAAGGACATTGAAGATGAGACGTGGCTTGGGTATTTCAGCATGACAATGATCCCAAACACGCAGCCAGGGCAAAAAAGGAGTGCTTCGTAAGAAGTCTCCAAATCTCAACCCCATAGAAAATTGGTGGAGGGAATTGAAAGACTGTGTTGCCCAACGACAGTCCCAAAACATCACTGCTCTAGAGGAGATCTGCATGGAGGAATGGGCCAAAATACCAGCAACAGTGCGTGAAATGCTTGTGAAGAGTTACAGAAATACTTATTTTCCACATGATTTGCAAATAAATTCTTTAAAAATCCAACAATGTGATTTTCTGTGGGTTTTTCCACATTCTGTCTCTCATGGTTGAAGTTTACCCATGTTGACAATTACGGGCCAGATCGAGGGAGATTATCAGTGGTCTTGTATGTCTTCCATTTTCTAATCATTGCTCCCACAGTTGATTTTCTTAACACCAAGCGTTTTACCTATTGCAGATTCCGATATTGAGTTAAAACAGATGCTATTAATACAGGTAACGACTGGAGACCTCGTTAGAAGTGAGACCTCTTTGACAGCCAGAAATCTTGCTTGTTTGTAGGTGACCAAATACTTATTTTCCACTCTAATTTGGAAATAAATTATTTAAAAATCAAACAATGTGATTTTCTGGGTTTTTTTCCACATTCTGTCTCTCATGGTTGAGGTTTACCCATGTTGACAATTACAGGCCTCTCTAATATTTTCAAGTAGGATAACTTGCACAATTGGTGGTTGACTAAATACTTATTTGCCCCACTGTAGGGTCTGGTCCCTATAGCGCCGGTGTCAGATTCTGGTGCGCATACCCGGCAGTAAGTTGGATTCCTTTCCAGTGGGGGGTTGGACTCTGCCAAGGCTGCCTTATGTCACGATTCTGTTAATAACCTTTATGGACAGAATAAATAGGTGCAGCCGTGGCGTTAACATGGTCCGGTTTTATAGCCTCAGTATTGCATCCCTGCTTTTTCTGGTCTGTTTTCCATATCTCCCTCCACCAACAAACCTGAATCAAATAATCTGGATCGGTTTCAAGCTTCTGGACAGCTTTCTGATGAGTTGATCATTTGATTCCGGTGTGGTGGAGGAGGGAGATATAGAAAACAGATTGAATAGGGGCTCTCGAGCACCGGAGTTAGCCACCCCTGCTCTACAGTAATACCTTGACATACGAGTGTCCCAACTAACGAGAAATTTGAGATACGAGGAAAATGCCGAGCAAATTTGTGCCTTGAGATATGAGAACAATTTGAAATACGAGCATACGAGATGGTTTTCGATGCGGCCGTCCGGGTGGTCGAGTATGCAGGAGGCTTCTTATGTGAACAGCATCGCTTTGTCTTTCTCGCTGCATCTCCCTCGTCTAAATATATCTACAACCAGCGGTCATACTGGTTGCATTTTTTACGTGTTTTTTTGCATTAATCAGTGGAGAACTAAGGTAAAAACAATGGGTACAAAGCAAGCTGGTGCAATGAAGAGTAGTGAGAAGAAAGAGTGTATGATGACAATCAATATTAAACACAAAATACAGTCATACCTCCACTTACGAATGCCTCTAGGTACAAAATTTCCAGGTTACGAAAGCTTTTTATATGCAAATGAATGCCTCAAGAAAAGAAAAAGATCAAAGTTACGGTATCCCCCAAAAAGCATTTACTTATCCGTTATTTTATTTTGAAAATATTGTCGCGGATGCATTGATTCTCACTTTAGAACCTCGCTACATTCTACTGGGCTCTCATTGGCTGTCTCACAACAAGCACCTCCCATGTTTCAAGATTCTCTCTTACATACCTGTCAACCTCGGCTAAATGTTCCCCTTATTAATGATTGCAATTCCCTTTATTAAGCGAGAAAAATCGTACAAATTCAACGCAGTACATATTTACAAACACACACACATAGGGCACACGTTCATTCATTCATTTTCTGAACTGCTTTATCCTCACTATAAAAGTCTAAAATTTACTACAAAATGCACGGCGTTCTGACGCGACTGGTCAAAGGGGAATACTCGTGTACATATCATGCCCTGTCCACCTCGGCTAAATGCTCCCGCAATTCCCCTTGTTAAGCTATTAAAAAAACACAGAAATGCAACACGGTGTATATTTACACATATAGGGAACATATTTACTCACATAGGGCACACATAAAAGTCAAAAATTTACAAAAGGCACAGCTTTCTGACGCAACGTGTCAAAGGGGAATGCGCGTGCGCATATCATGCCCTGTCCACCTCGGCTAAATGCTCCCCTTATTAATGATTGCAATTCCCCTTATTAAGCGATTAAAAAAATGTAGAAATGCAACGGGGCATATATTTACATACATAGGGAACATATTAACTCACATAGGGCACACGTAAAAGTCTCAAATGTACTACAAAGTGGACGGTTTTCTGACGCCACCGGGTTATAGGGAAATGCGCTTGCGCATTTCATGCTTCAACACCGATAGATTTTGTATGCTTGTTATTCATTTAAAGATATTAATAAATAATTTTCATAAAATTTTCTCTCATTTTTCTGTTTCTCACATCTTTCATACAAAATTGGGACACTTTGACCAATTTTAAAGGGTTTAGTTGGTAGTTGTGTGAGGACCATGGAACGAATTAGAGAATCTACACTTATATATAAATGTAAGTTTGTGTGTGTGTGTAGGTTTGTCTGTACCCTCCGTTCTCTGGAATGGGTGGACCGATTTTCATAAAACTTTACACGGTTTTACTTTAAACATCAGTGAGTGTTCTGAGCTTGGTTTTGTATCGTAATTCTTCCGATAAGTGTCAAAAATCGCTAATTGAAAAAAATCAGATTTTTTGAAAAATGGTCTGAGGTAGTAATCCTGCTTGGACACACGATGGCGGTGTTTCCCAGGTCAAGATACTATGTGCTATGCATGTAACTCACATTTTCTTTTTTCATCTAACCCATTTTTCAAAAGAGAATTTTTTTATAGTGCAACTGTCTTCTAAATTTATATATAAATTTAAGTTTGCAAGATCAGCGGCCTCTTCAGAGCAAATAAAAATCGATATATTTTTTTTAAATAAAAAAATAATAATAATGCACTGCACTCCCCCTCCACCTTTACATCCACCGGAAATGGCTCCCAGGAAGACCCACCTCAGACGTCAAACAAGGACAGCTGTGGCCATTCGAGCCAACAAGCAGAAGGCCCGGCAACGTTTACAATGTTTACATATAAAGTACTGCTCTACTTGCCAAATTTTCAAGTTACAAAAAAAGTTCTGGAACCAATTAATTTCGTAAGTAGAGGTACGACTGTAACAGGAAAACATGAGTGGTGTACGTGTGACTGAGCTGGCTCGCCAATACGAGGTATTGCCTCAACAATATGTACCCTCCTCAACGAGAAAAAAAAAGGCAAGTGCCTTTATTGTCATCATACACAGCTGCGTGTAACAAAATTGGTGGTGCTACTCCACAAAGTGCGTTTCCCCAGTTAAAAAAAACCAAATACAGTGGTACCTCGAGATACGAGCTTAATCCGTTCCGGGACTGAGCTCGTATGACAAGATTCTCGTAACTCGAGGTAAAGTTTCCCATTGAAATGAATGGGAAACAAATTAATTCGTTCCAACTCTCTGAAAAAAACACCAAAAATAGGATATTGGATTGAAATTTTTTTTTTATTTCTTATAATTCGCCATATATTGACAAAGTAATAAATAACGAGTGGTTTAATAGAAATAAAGTGTTTAATCTAACTAAAATTGGGCGGATTTCGCCGAGGGGAGAGAGAGACGCACAAAAGGGGCGGGGGGCTTCGGTTTGTATTCCACACGACGCACTCGTAAACAGAACCAACACTCCACCCTCACGTTCGCTATCGATGGGCTGTTTGCTGTCGTACTATTCCCTTCAAAATATTCCGAAAATGATGCACACAAATGTCCTCACAATCGGAGAACGCACGACCACTTGCCAACGAGCAGCAGTCTTATCAGCGATCGCACCGCTGCTCATGGGAGCTTCGGGGGCGCTGGCTAGCGGCTCCCTTTTAGCTTGTAGCATCTGTGTTCGCATCCCCTCGAACGGCGCCTATGATAGAGTTGCTACCGGGGATGCTGTTGCGAGCCAGTGCCCCCGATGTTCTTATGAGCAGCCAACGAGCAGAGTCTTTTATCAGCGATCGCCCCGTTGCTTATGGGAGCTTCGGGGGCGCTGGCTAGCGGCTCCTTTTAGCTTGTAGCATCTGTGTTCGCATCCCCTCGAACGGCGCCTATGATAGAGTTGCTACCGGGGATGCTTTTGCGAGCACGAGTATACTTCATTACCCAGAAAGCCCTCTTTTCCCCGCGCATGCGCGTTGTGCGTTTCCTGGTCTGAATAGCTCATCCGGTGCTCGTAAATATTGTTATACACGAAAGATATGCCAAAAAAAATGCCATGGCAACCTGGCTTTGTCGCATCACGAAATTTTGACCGCATCACGGGCGAATTATTCGATCGAAATTTCCCCCGTAAGACGAGCATTCCGTATGACGAACGGTCGTATGACGAGGTACCACTGTAGTAATATAAAAGTATAAAAAGTCACATCCCGGCTAGGTAAATTCTAAAATATTGCACAGTCTAAGATATTGCACATTGTTATTGCACACCCCGAAGTTATTGCACAGAAGGGATTGTGTGTCGTGCTAACGCAAGTTCAGAGTCCTGATGGCTGTGGGAAAAAAACTGTCCTTAAGTCTATTTGTCTGTGCTTGGTGAGACCTGTAGCATCTGCCAGAGGGCAGCAGCTGGAACAGGTTGTGACCAGGGTGGTATTGGTCCCTGACAATGTTCCTGGCTCTGCTGAGGTAGCGAGGGCTGGCAATGTCATGCAGTGAGGGCAGAGAGCAGCCGATGATCTTCTGGGCAGTGTTGATCACTCTCTGCATGCCCTTTCTGTCTGCTGCTGTGCTTTAAGCGTACCACACTGTAATGCAGTATGCCAGGATGCTCTCCACAGTGGCTCTATAGAAGGTTACCAGTGTCCAAGTTGTTCCTCCTGAGTACCCTCAGGAAATGGAGTCGTTTCTGGGCCTTCTTCACCACTGCCGTGGTGTTGGTAGACCAGGAGAGCTTGTCCGTGACGTGGACCCCTAGGAATTTGAAAGACTGGACCCTGTCTACGCATACTCAATTTATGAGAAGTGGGGCCAGATCTGTGCTACGTTTGCGCAAGTCCAAGATTATTTATTTAGTTTTCGTGGTGTTTAGTGTGAGATTGTTCACCAAACACCACGAAGACAGTTTGTTGACCTCATCTCTGTAAGCAGACTCATCCCTCCTGAGATGAGTCCGAACACAGTGGTGTCATCGGCAAATTTAATGATGGAGTTAGACTGGTGGGTCGGTGTACAGCCGTATGTGTACAGGGAGTACAGAAGAGGACTCAGAACACAACCTTCAGGGAGCCGGTGCTCAGTCTAATGGAGGAAGAGAGGTGGGAACCAAGTCTAACAGTTTGTGGTCGGTTGGTTAAGAAGTTCTTTATCCAGTAGCAGATGGAAGAGGATAGTCCAAGGTGGGAGAGTTTGTCAGCCAGAATTGGCGGTATTATAGTGTTGAAGGCTGAGCTATAGTCAATGAAAAGCATCCTCACGTAGTTCCCATGGTGCTCCAGGTGGCTCAGTGCTGTGTGTAGAGCTACGGCGATGGCGTCCTCAGTGGACCTATTTGCTCTATAGGCAAACTGGTGAGGGTCAACTGAGGGAGGGATTGTATCCCTGATATGGCGGGCGACCAACTTTTCAAAGCACTTCATTATCACAGGCGTGAGTACAACAGGCCTATAATCATTCAGGCTGTCAATGGTTGGCTTTTTAGGGACAGGGATAATGATGGCAGATTTCAGGCAGGAGGGGATAATGGATTGTTGCAGGGAACAATTGAAGATCTTTGTGAAAACACCAGTCAGCTGGTCAGCACAGGCTTTGAGCACGTTCAGAGGTAATACGTCAGGGCCAGCAGCCTTCCTGGTGTTCACAGTCCGCAGTACCTGTCTCACTTCATGTTCCTGAAGCTCCAGTGTACTGCTGCAGTGGTGGTGGTGGATGTGTTGAGACTGGGTCTGATTTGTCAGTCTCAAAGCGGGCAAAGAAACGGTTCAGTTCCTCTGCTAGTGAGGCATCTGCGTTAACAGACACATTATTGTCATTGTAATTGGTAATATGTCGTATTCCCTGCCACATCTTCTTTGGGTTATTTCCTGTGAACTGCTCCTCAATTTTCCTTGTATATGCTGCCTTGGCCTTTTTAATGACTCTCTTCAGCTCTGCTCTGGCAGCGCTGTTTTGTACCTTGTCCCCTGACCTTAAGGCGGTGTTACGGCATATGATGAGTGCCTGTGTCTCACTGGTCATCCAGGGTTTTTGGTTAGGAAAAACCTGTATCCGTTTATTACCAGTGACGTTGTCTGTGCGGTTTTTGATGTAGGAAAGTACAGTGTCCGTGTAGTCCTGGAGGTTGTGGTGTTCAAAAAGTTCCCAAATGGTGCGGGAAAAACAGTCCTGCAGCTGGGAAAGGGCGTCCTCGGGCCATGTTTATATTATCTTTATTTGTTGCCTTGTTAGCTTCCGGAGTGGGGTGTATGAGGGGGTGAGTGACAGGCAGAGATGGTCTGATCCAGCAAGGTGAGGGAGGGGTGTGGCTCTATAAGCATGTTTGATATTAGAATAAACATGGTCTAGAGTTTTTTCCTCTGGTGTGACACTTTACTTAGTAGATAAACTTAGGCAGAACAGTCTTTAAACATGCTTTGTTGAAGTCACCAGCGACAATAAAGACTCCATCGGGGTGGTCAAGCTGCTGTTTGTTTACAGCCGCTAGTAGGAGGCTAAGTGCCGTGCTAATCGTTAGCTGTCTAGGTAGATAGAAGGGCCTTCACCGTACTGCCAAGAGCTCTAAATCCGGGGAGCAGTGAGTGTTAATAATCCTATTGTTGCAGCACCATTCATTGTGTATAAACATGCATACCCCCCCCCCCCCCTTTGCTTTTCCCTGATAATTCTTTCGAATGATCATTTCGGAATATCGTCCGGCTAGCTAGCGATGCCGCGGCGTCGGGGATTTGCGGGTGTAGCCACGTTTCCGTGATGAAAATAACGTTGCAGTTCCTGACAAAGCTGTTGGTAGCAAGCTGAAGTTCCAAATCGTCCATTTTGTGGGTGATGGATCTGGCGTTGGTCAAATAGATACTCGGAAGCGGTGCTCAGTGTGGTTGCTTTGTTAGCTTAGCAGCTAGGCCCGCCCGGCATCCACGCTTTTGCTTTTTTCCCTTCGCCGCCTCCGACGTACTATGAGTGGGCTGACTATCCACGGAGATCCCGGTGGTCTCGAGATGTCCTCGGGATATTGTAGGTCCATTGGTAATCTGTTGTGATGGATATATCGCATCTCCTCCCGAGAGTAATTAAATCCTGGTGACTGTAGAAAAAGTTTGCCTCGGAAATAACGATAAGATTGAGAAAACAAAACACTAAACTGGAGAACATAGAGCCGCTGCACCTGTGCGCGCCACCAACTTGCAAGCTCATTAACCCAATGTTAATGATGCTATAAAGGGACTGCCGTGGTACCCGGTCGTTTCGGCGAAAGACGTTTGGTCGACGGACGTTTGGTCGACGGACAGTTCGTCGAACGGACGTTTCGTCGAACGGACGTTTCGTCGAACGGACGTTTTGTCGAACGGACATTTTGTCGACGGATTCGCCGCCGGACATTTCGTCGAACGGACGTTTCGTCATCGCCGGGTTCGCTCGCTCTCAAAATTATAATCATAAGAGAGAGAGAGGGAGAGACAGACAGAGAGTTTACTGTTGAAAGCGATCAACCAGGTAATCTCTCGCTATCAAAATTATAATCATGAGACAGAGTGAGTTTGTAATTGCATTGACAATGTAAGAGCATTAATATAATATCTAAATATCCAGGTAATCTCTCGCTTCCAAGTATCTTCTTGACCAACGACAGATCCATCACCCACAATTGATTTTTACTGTAATTTGGACAACGTTGGTGGGCCGGATTAAAAAGCCTAACGGGCCGTATATGGCCAGCGGGGCGTAGCTTGAAAAACGTGTACACACACGCCAATACGAGCGAATCCGGGGGCGGGGCGAGTGAGCGAATCCGGCGATGAGAAACATGTACACACACGCCAATAATACGCAACTTATTGATAATTTGGATATTAGATATTCAGATATTAATGCTCTTACATTGTCAATGCAATTACAAACTCACTCTCTCTCATGTACACACACGCCAATACGAGCGAATCCGGGGGCGGGGCGAGCGAATGCTCTTACATTGTCAATGTAATTACAAACTCTCTCTCTCTCATGATTATAATTTTGAGAGCGAGCGAACCCGGCGACGACGAAACGTGCGTTCGATGAAATGTCCGTCCGACCGAACGTCCGTCGACCGAACGTCCGTCGACCGAACGTCCGTCGACCGAACGTCCGTCGACCGAACGTCCGTCGACCGAACGTCCGTCGACCGAACGTCCGTCGACCGAACGTCCGTCGACCGAACGTCCGTCGACCGAACGTCCGTCGACCGAACGTCCGTCGACCGAACGTCCGTCGACCGAACGTCCGTCGACCGAACGTCCGTCGACCGAACGTCCGTCGACCGAACGTCCGTCGACCGAACGTCCGTCGACCGAACGTCCGTCGACCGAACGTCCGTCGACCGAACGTCCGTCGACCGAACGTCCGTCGACCGAACGTCCGTCGACCGAACGTCCGTCGACCGAACGTCCGTCGACCGAACGTCCGTCGACCGAACGTCCGTCGACCGAACGTCCGTCGACCGAACGTCCGTCGACCGAACGTCCGTCGACCGAACGTCCGTCGACCGAACGTCCGTCGACCGAACGTCCGTCGACCGAACGTCCGTCGACCGAACGTCCGTCGACCGAACGTCCGTCGACCGAACGTCCGTCGACCGAACGTCCGTCGACCAAACGTCCGGTCACGTACTACCGTCTTTTCACATCCATAGGGCGCACTTAAAAGTCTAAAATTTTCTCTAAAATGGTTGATGCGCCCAAACGGTGTCTCACTGACAGTGGAGCCTAGCATGTTAAACGCCGAACTATTTATATCAGAGTGTACCTTTGACCTCAATAAAGCATTATCAAACTCAAAAGTTTTGCTTGTGCTGTCTTTGAAAAAAAAACACGCTAGTGCCAAGCCTGACATAGGCTAGCAGCTAGCATAATATATGCTAGCCTAGTGTCATGCTAGCGCCCTATCGGACAAGGCGTCCAATGTATTGACAAAAAACAGAAAATATACCCGCAAATGAGACTGCGCCCTATCACACTATCATTATATCAACTATCATTTCCAAGCTGCGCACTGACATTCATAACGAGATGGAGAGCCTTCGGTACTCGGATGATTCGCCGACGGACGTTTGACAGATGGACAGGTCGCCGAATGGACGCTCCGCCGAACGGAGGTTTCGCCGAAACGGGATTCGCGCCCTCGCCCCGCCCCCGGATCGTGTGTGTACAAGTTTTTCAACCTCAGCCCGCGGGCCATATACGGCCCGTTAGGATTTTTAATCCGGCCCGCCGCCGGCGTTGTCCAAATTATAGTAAAAATCAATTATTCATTTCCCTTTGCTGCTCATCACTCTCAATTTATTAGTCTACCGTCAATGGCAGCCCGGGAATAAGCACTCTTGGGCGGGCATGTCAGCCTGGGAATAAGCACTCTTGGGCGGGCAGATGTAGCAGAACCGAGCCGTGAAATGACAGCAATCAGGTCAAATCCATCCTAAAACAGCATTTAATGATCAAATACAAATAGTGGAGCTCTTTGGACATTAGAACCGAGCCCAGGGGAGTGAATTCCTCGGTAAAATGCTGAGATGATGTCGCGATAAGGCAAAAAAACGTCTACATACACGTCCATTCGCCAAACGGCTCAAAATGCTCTCAAATTCGGTCAAACTTTATTTTCAACCGTTCATGCCGTTCTATTTTTCAAACATTCCCCGTAGTGCCATTCAATTAGAGGGTGCCGCTCTATTTTTCAACTAGCTGGTCAGAATTTTGAGAAGATGCGGTACATTTTTTTGTTTATTTAAAAAGAGGCACAAATTCACTCGTGAAAATCAAGTGACACATAGCTGTTGTTATTAGAGGTGCCGTTCAAATAGAGGTGCCGCTCAAAAAGAGGTTTTACGGTAAGTAAAATTTAAAGTTTGTTATGTTATGAGTGTGTTGCCATCCATCAAGTCTCTCTCCTGAGCTTTCTATCTCTCTCGTCCGCTACTGTATGTAGTGAATAATGACAGATTTTAGTATTGATGATCATAACCACTAGATAGGTATTTGTTACTGTGTGAGTAGGTTGGGTGTATTGGACCAAATAAAAATGTTTTTCCATTGTAATATCCTGTTGTGGTCATTTTTCAGTGGGTGGGAACGGATTCATTTGCATTCAGTTATTTTCTATCGCAGTGGAGACTATGTCTCCCGGCTGGCCCGGAATCGCCTTGGGAACCTCCGGAAGAGCTGGACGATGTGGCTTAGGGAAGGGAAGTCTATCCTTCCCTGCTGAAGCTGCGGCCCCCTGTGACCCGACTTTAGATAAGCGGAGGAAAGTGAGATGAAATGCTCTAATGGATATAAAGCTATTACATGCAGATTTTAGATTACATTGTATAATGACCAACTTTTGGCTTATCCCTTCTGGGGTCTCCTGACAGCGAAACATTCGATCCTCATGATAGATCTACTCTGTGTTAATTCAAGTTCAAACTGATCAGAAAATCAGTTAAGTACATTAAGCAGTCTGGGTTCCATTCTAATAAGGTAACATGCGCTACTCCAATGAATATACTCTCATCCTTCACCACTTCGTGGCTTCACTCTATCGCACTATTTTATATTAAGTATCCAAATCAAAAATATTCATAAAAATGTCAAAAATCACACAAGTAGCAAGCGAAAGACACCTACCTGTCCTCCGCTTGCTACTCAGAAAAAAATGGTAGAAGACAGGGGACCGTCACTCAACTCAGCTCCGAAGAAGAAAAATGGCATGCACCGGGCAGAGGCCATTGCTCTTATCCAAAAATAGAGCTCTCTGAGCGGACTGGACAGCCGGGAGACTCGGTGAGGATGGATTATTTTTCAGAAATTCGATCCCAGGACAACCTTAGAGAGGACGCTGTCGCCCTTACCGGAAAATAGAGCACTCTGGTGGGCCGGACAACCGGGAGCGTTGGAGTAGCGGAGCTGAGGGTGAAGTTTTCCAGAAATGCTTCAAAGTGCAAGCTCCAGTCGACGTTACGGCAGATGCCATCGCCCTTTTCCGAAAATAGAGCTCTCTGGGCACGTAAAATGGCTGGACACCACTGAGTCCAAAAATAGAACTCTCTGGGAGAGAAGTGGAATTCAATTTCCCCAAAAATGTCTCATCTCATTTTCTGAACCTCTTTATCCTCATTAGGGTCGCGGGGGGTGCTGGAGCCTGTCCCAGCTGTCAGAGGCGGGGGACACCCTGAATGCACAAGGAGACGGACAACTATACACACACACCCATACCTAGGGGCAATTTAGAGTGTCCAATCAGCCTGCCATGCATGTTTTTGGAATGTGGGAGGAAACTGGAGTACTCGGAGGAAGCCCACGCAGGCCTGGGGAGAACATGCAAACTCCACACAGGTGGACGTGACCTGGATTTGAACCCAGGATCCCAGAGCTGTGAGGCCGAAGCGGTAACCACTCGCCCCACCGGTCCGCCCTCCCCTAAAATTATGATGGCAATAAAGATGAAGAACGTGGTATTAATAATTTGAGAAATAATAGGGGTAATCCTACTTCGCGGTTTATCGTGGCCATGTCTGGTCTACATTATACGCGCAATTCGAGGGAATACTGTATACACGTCAGGATGCTGTTCTTCATCTCACTTCCTCAGACAAGAATTTTAAACTATACTGCCCTTGAGTGATTTATAAATACAGTCATACCTCTACTAACGAAATTAATTGGTTCAGAACGTTTTTCTTAAATTGAAAATGTCGTGTGAGGTGGCCAGGCAGCTTGAGTGGTTATCACATTGGCCTCGTAGCTCTGGGGTCCTGGGTTCAAATCCAGGTTAGTCAATCTGTGTGGAGTTTGTATGTTCTCCTCAGGCAGCGTGGGTTTTCCATGGGTACTCTGGTTTCCTTCCACATTCCAAAAAACATGCATGGTAGGCTGATTGAACACTCTAAATTGCCCCAACCTATGATTGTGAATGGTTGTCCTTTTCCTTGTACCTGCGATCGGCTGGCCACCGATACAGGGTGTCCCCTGCCTCTGGCCCAAAGTCAGATGGGATAGGGTCCGGCACCCCCCGCAACCCTTGTGAGGATAAGTGGTTCAGAAATTGAATGAATGAAAATTTCGTAAATAGAGCAGTACTTTATATGTAAATTCTCTAATGCGTTTCAGTCCTCACACAACCACCAACTAAACCCTTGTCCCAATTTTGCATGAAAGATGTGAGAAACACAAAAACGAGAGAAAATGATGTATTAATATCTTAAAATGATTAACAAGCATACAAAATGTCTACGTATTGAAACGCAGATGAACAAGAGGAAGACAGAGACCATATGAACATACATCTAATAAACATAAAATTAAGAATTCAAACAACAACATTAACAACATTACCGGCCCGGTGGAGCGAGTGATTAGCGCGTCGGCCTCACAGCTCTGGGGTCCTGGGTTCAAATCCAGGTCATGTCCACCTGTGTGGAGTTTGCATGTTCTCCCCAGGCCTGTGTGGGTTTCCTCCAGGTACTCCGGTTTCCTCCCTCATTCCAAAAACATGCATGGTAGGCTGATTGGATACTCTAAATTGCCCTTAGATATGGGTGTGAGTGTGCATGGTTGTCCGTCTCCTTGTGCCCTGCGATCGGTTGACCACCGATTCAGGGTGTCCCCCGCCTCTGGCCTGGAGACAGCTGGGATAGGCTCCAGCATCCCCCACGACCCTAATGAGGATAAAGCGGTTCAGAAAATGAGATGAGAACATTAATTCATTCAGAACTTGGATCTCGTTTTCATATCTTGGGGCACTCATTTGTATATAACAAGATTTTCTAACCTGGAAATTTAGTACCGAGGGGCATTTCTTAAGTATATGTGTGGTTGTATACTTAAAAAATGTGGAAATGGAATTCAGATATAAAATCTATTTGAACTCAGTGGATAGCGTGAAGTGATCATCTTTTAATGTTCTAATCCATTCCGACCAGGAGGTGCTGGCATTTAAAATCAGTTACTTCAATAAAAAATGTTGTTTATATGTGGCCATAGTTTGTGTTGATAATGGCAATTTACTAGTTATGTGTTTTCAAACGTAAAAAGTTATTTTTTATAGCATATCTGGTACGTCAATAGGAGGTAATGAGTTGAAACGAAATGATTGCTAAATATTTATTGCTATGAAAACGCAACATGCTGTCGAGTTAGTTTTGACGAGATTTCATACATTTCACTCATACCAATAAATAAATATAAGTTGGGTAGAAATAAACCTTGAACAAATTTGTAGTTGGAGGGTGATAAAAAAATGTAATAAGAAATTAGGAGCAATTAGCTATGGGACTAACGTTAGCATTAACCTTTCCACGTTACCTCTGCCACCGTGGCCTCGGTCACAAGACTTTCTTGTCCAACGGTGTACTCAAACATTCCCATTGCTTTCAAGTACAATGATGAGGTATCTCTCTAGGACCAAACGCAGCCAACACTTCACATTGTTGAAAATCCAGAACATCTGCAAGGGTAGCCACCCTAACAAAACAACCAAACCAAAACAAGTTGTACTAAACTTCCAGAGTAAGTCGCTTCGGCTTCCTACGATTGGTCGGACCAAAAACAGTGTCGTCTTCTATGCAGTCATTGGCCGTCCGAGATGCATTACGCTGGGTTGTCTCGATGCTACGTCAGCGGGTACTAGGCAGGATAGAGACATTTATTCATTGCGAATTTAGATGTTTTATGTTGACGTTAAAATTTAAAATACATTAACCCCTTAAGGGACGTCACTCGCAACAGTGGGCAAGAATTCAAACAGGGACGTCACTGGCAAGAGTGGGCAAGTTTTTTAAAATTCTTATCAGGTAAATACTATTTTTGGTTATTTCAAAAAACGTATTAAAAGTATTAGCAATCACATATTCATTCACTGTTTGAACCTATCCTCAGATGGGACAGGGGTTGGGGGGGTTCTATTGGACCATACCCCAGCTAACTCGGGGCATCAGGCAGGGGGCACCCTGAATGGGTGGCCAGACAATTGCAGGGCACAAGGAGACGAACGACCATCCACGCTCATACTCATACCTTTGGGCAATTTATTGTGTTCAAACAGCCTACCCTGCATGCTATTGGGATGTGAGAGGAAACTGGAGTACCCGGACAAAGCCCACGCAAACCCAGGGAGAACATGCGAACTCTATAGAGTGAGGACCGGCCTGGGATCAAACCCTCGACCCCAGAACTGTGAGGCCGACGTACCCTGAAAAGCCTCCACTCTCGGCGTGATTCCCACTTGCCAGAGCCATGTAGAGGAAGAGTTGCGACACACTCTGATCTCGCCAGTGGAGTCACGTGGTTCACAGAGGCGTGCTTCTGAACCGAAGCAGTCCAGCTATGTGCCCACCCTCCGGTGAGATCAGAGAGTGTCCCAACTCTCTTTCTATATGGCTCTGGTTGTGAGACGTGAGCGGGCTGGCGAGGTTCGAATAAAAGTCAATCATGTTTGCTCACTTTGTTTCTCACATACTACAGATAAGACGACTCATTTGAATCACCTCAGAAACACGGGTAATAACTATAGGGCCGTTCTCGATTGAAAAAATGTAAGGGATTATTTTTGGGGTAAGAGCAAAAAAGTTGTTTCGTTATGTGACGTAACACAAGTAACAGCGTTAGTTCCAACACTGGAAATTATGTACAAACATTATTTATCAAACCGAAATGCCAGACCATTTGATGAATAATTATTTTCCATGTCTGAATCAATTGCGTTTATAAACAAAGCCGCCGGATGAAGTGACGTTTTCTTTTTCCAACACACTTGAATCAAATAAATATGATTGTTATCAGGCATCTGGAGAGATTGCTGGATTTAATAATTTCAGTCAGGTGAGTTTGGGGAGGGAGCCTGGATAGGTACCCTTGAGGAGTGGAGTTCGTGAATATCAAAAGCAAAAAGTATTTTCCTGTCCCAAAACGGCCAGCAGATGGGAGTGATGCGGCATTTAAGGTATCTGGCCAACCCTGTTTGTGAGTTCACACGAACTAATGGAAATTGCGGCATTTTGGCCCAACCAACCATTTTCTTTTGGTTGAATGAGTAAAAGGAAAGAAAGAAAGACACCCCATCTATTGTTTCATTTTATTTTAACAAAAAATGTTTATATGCGCTATAAGCACTGCTTTGTTGATCTTGAGGGAAAAAGGTTTACCAAATTGACCATCTGTTATTCAAAAATACTTCCACCAGGTAGAGCCAAATGATGAAGTGGACAATAAATTTCAAAAACAAACCTGCAATTCCTGGCACAATATCCACCACTGTTAAACGTTCTTAATTATATATTGACAATTTTCAAAGAGGCAAAAATAGTGTAGCCTACAATACAGAAGAAACTCAATTAAAATATTTTCTTCAATAGCAAAAATTCTATGAAGGGATGTAATTCAATCTGGAGCTATCATTTACACTTCAGATTTCAGAGGTGTGCAAACCGGTCCTCGGGGGCCGCTGTGGGTGCAGGTTTTTGTTTCAACTGACCCAACACAAAGAGTTGAGGTTTCTGCTGAAACAAGAGGCACCTAACTGCAATCCACTGATTGCACTTCTAACATACCAGATTGGTAGAAAGGTTTCCTCTTATAAATTGGAACAAAAAAACCCGCACCGACTGTGCCCCTTTCTGGAAAAGTTTGCCCACCTTTGCTTTAGAAGGTACACACCCATTTGTACTAAATAAAAAGTAGGATGTAAATCTGCTAAAATGGTAGCTCAATTGTAACTGACACTCTTGACCCCCTCTTTGAGTCATGTAAAATGCCTTTTCTGTTGAAGTTTCTCCTACCGCATTCATGGCATCTTGACTTCTTTAGAACTTCTTAGCCCAGTTAAAGGGAACAAAAGAAAACAAAACATATTGTTCTTTGAGGAAGTTTTGTTTTGTTTGCCACTTTTCATGGCATCTTTTTTAGGGCACCTCCTTAGTCAGAATCCCAAGAAAGTCAATGGCTCCTCACATCCCAGTTTGACAAGTCAGGAGGATACATGCTAATCCCCTTAATCTAGCCTTTCTCTTACACACTGCCACAGGGAGAAAGGGGCCTCAGAGAGTAATCCTGTCGGAGAGACAATAGGATTAAGAGCTCAACCCTGTGAGTGACAATCATGCATCTAGTGACTGATCTGCAAAGCAGGTGCCCCAACTACTGTTGTGAATGTGACTTTATTTTTGTTTGGCAGGTCTGACAAGGATTGAGGTGATTTAGGGGAGGGATGCGTGGGATGTGACATGGGGAGTTTACTTCTTTGAGCGGCTGCTGGAGGTCTGACCGGCATGCGGTCTCCTGAGCATCAGGGACCCGGGAATGACTGGCAGGTGAAGTGTAAGGACCAGGTGGGCTTGGTAAGAGCGAGAGTTAAACCTTAGGGATGGACATGTATTTGTGAAGAGTACACAACAGAATTGTTCAGAGAAAAAAAACAGACAACATTTTGTTGCACTAGTGAAGACAACAATTTGACAATGGTCGAAATTTGCAAGGTCTGTCCTCTAACTACAAATTGTCTTTAAACTTAAAGACAAAGTAATTGTGGTAGACCACACATAACATAGACCAGATGAAGCCAACAGGAGCGCTGTCCCACGAGATTATAGAGAAAATTGTTGCAAAGAATGGGAAAAAATAAAGGCAAAAAAAACCCATGTCAAAGCATCTTGGTGTTCCTGTAACTCCAGTTTCAGAAAATTTCTCATCTCATCTAATTTTCTGAACCGTTTTATCCTCACTAGGGTCGCAGGGGGTGCTGGAGCCTATGCCAGCTGACTCCGGGCCAGAGGCAGGGGACACCCTGAATCGGTGGCCAGCCGAACGCAGGGCAAAAGGAGACGGACATTCATGCACACTCACACTAGGGGCAATTTAGAGAGTCCAATCAGCCTACCATGCATGTTTTTGGAATGTGGGAGGAAACCAGAATACCCAGAGGAAACCCACGCAGGCCCGGGGAGAACCTACACACAGGTGGACGTGACCTGGATTTGAACCCATCAGGTGACCCCAGAGCTGCGAGGCCGACGCTCTAACCACTCGCACCACCGGGCCGCCTTTATAGGTACCACCTATATTTTTTCACTCTCCCTTGTGTGTTTTTTAGCTGGTGGGTTTATACTCAGGTGTAACTCAAAATATGGTAGTAACATGGAGCAGATATTCTCTTTGGAACATAACATTTTTTCAACCAAAAGTTCTAAATTCTTACCAGGTTAACTGAAATAATGGGACATTTAAATGCTTTTTAACTTGAGCCCCATGATATTCTCAGAATAAAATGTTTGGGGAAAATGTAAATCTGCTCCTTTGTCCTACTTGATGTAACTCTCTCAATGTATGCAGATATTGAACCGGCCTGTAGTTTGCATTAGCTTGGTTCTCTAAAGAATTGTGGGAGAAGCATGTTTCAAGACGTG
Source organism: Stigmatopora argus (assembly GCF_051989625.1). Classification (NCBI taxonomy): domain Eukaryota; kingdom Metazoa; phylum Chordata; class Actinopteri; order Syngnathiformes; family Syngnathidae; genus Stigmatopora; species Stigmatopora argus. Next base: position 16,727,865 of record NC_135397.1, on the reverse strand, counting down.
GTTTTTATGACACATGACCACCAACCCAAACCTTTGTAGTGTTAAACTCCAGGGGCACTGTATTTGTGTGTTGATAATCCAGGATCTGCGCAAAGTAACCCACCTATATGTATCTTTTCATAGTAAGAAGTAGGTTTTGGGATCAAACATGCAAATCCCCCATGGTGTGTGATGTGAGATGCTTGAGTCAAATTAACTTACTTCCAAAATTGTGTCTATTCACAGTGATGTGTTTGCTTTGTCAAGAGGATACCGTGCCTTAATCTCTTCAAAGACTTCAGATGAATTCACATAGCCCAGTCACAAAAATGGGTGAGAAAAGTTTTACCTCTCTTCCTGACTGGACCACTGTGTACATTTTTATGTGTCAAGCATGTATGTCATCAATGGCCCTAATGGATTACCATTTTTGCAAAAGGCTCCTGAATGCTTCTTCTGTCCAAGAACGCGATCCTAATTGTTCTGTCCATTGATCTTTTAGAATCTTTCCAGATTATATAAAATTGTTATATTTATTTTGCGGACAGGTACATTTCTAATAACTATTCCATTTATTTAGTTTTTTTTTTTGCTGTTGCACTTAATATATACAGTGGTACCTCGAGATAGGAGCTTAATGTGGTTGTATGTCGATTTACTCGTATCTCAAATCAACGTAAAATCAAATTAATTCATTCCAACATTCTGAAAAAACACCAAAACTGGATATTGGATTGGAAAAACATTTTTATTTGTTCTAATTCACCATCTATCAACAGAGTAACAAATAACTCGTGGTTATGATATTTAATAGTACTAAAATTAGACGGATTTTGCGGAGGCGAGAGAGAGAGAAAGAGAGAGGATGAGAGTTTTTGCACGGCAACATGCTCGTAACATAACATAGACAAATTTAAATGAACTTGGATTACGATACAGACACACTCAAAAATAAGTTTAATCTAACCTTACAATAAACTTAATTCTAATTTAGTTTTACAATTTTATACCTTTCTTTTCCCGGTTTGGCTCTATTTGTCCCGCCTCCACCCTGACTTTCAGCTGCAGTTTTTAAAAGGAACCTATCGAGGGTTGTTTGTGTTTGTCTTCTCTTCAAAATATTCCGAAAATAATGCACACAAATGTCCTCAAAATAGGATAAAGCACGACTACTTGGCAACGAGAAGTACTATACTCCTCTCGTATTAGTGAGCAAGCTCCGCCGTTCTGCACTGACTAACGGGAAAAAAACACTGAAAAAAATGCAACGCTCCACCCAGTGCTCGTAGAGACATTGCACGAGGGAGTTGCGACGGGAAAGACAGTGCCCATGTTGTTCTCAAAAGCAGCCTGTTGTCTCGTATCTCAAGGTAAATATTTGCTCAAAATTTTACTCATATCTCAAATTGCTGGTATGTTGGGGCTCTCGTATGTCGAAGTATTACTGTATAGGATTTTCATATTGATATTATAATTTGGGGCATACAGTCAACTCATACTTACAGTGACATAAATATACAGTGGGGCAAATAAGTATTTAGTCAACCACCAATTGTGCAAGTTATCCTACTTGAAAAGATTAGAAAGGCCTGTAATTGACAACATGGGTAAACCTCAACCATTAGAGACAGAATGTGGACCCCCCCCCCCCCCCCGAAAACCACATTGTTTGATTTTTAAAGAATTTATTTACAAATTATGGTGGGAAATAAGTATTTGGTTAATACCAAAAGTTCATCTCAATACTTTGTTATGTAGCCTCTGTCTGTCGTTGTCGCAACACGGACTTTCAACTCCCTCCACACATTTTCTATGGGGTTGAGATCTGAAGATTGGCTAGGCCACTCCAGAACCTTGAAATGCTTCTTACGAAGCCACTCCTTTGTTGCCCTGGCTGTGTTTGGGATCATTGTCATGCTGAAAGACCCAGCCACATCTCATCTTCAATGTCCTTGCTGATGGAAAGAGATTTTCACTCAAAATCTATTGATACATGGCCCCATTCATTCTTTCCTTTACACAGATCAGTCGTCCTGGTACCTTTGCAGAAAAAAACAGCCCCAAAGCATGATGTTTCCACCCCCATGCTTCACTGTGGGTATGGTGTTTTTCGGATGCAATTCAGTATTCTTTCTCCTCTAAACAGGAGGACCTGTGTTTCTACCAAAAAGTTCTATTTTGGTTTCATCTGACGATAACACATTCTCCCAGTCCTCTTCTGGATCATCCAAATGCTCTCTAGCGAACCGCAGACGGGCCTGGATGTGTACTGGCTTCAGCAGGGGGAAACGTCTGGCAGTGCAGGATTTGAGTCCCTGGCGGTGCATTGTGTTACTGATAGTAGCCTTTGTTACTGTGGTCCTAGCTCTCTGTAGGCCATTCACTAGGTCCTCCTGTGTGGTTCTGGGATTTTTGCTTACCGTTCTTGTTATCATTTTGACGCCACGGGGTGAGATCTTGCATGGAACCCCAAATCGAGGGAGATTATCAGTGGTCTTGTATCTCTTCCATTTCCTACTAATTGCTCCCACAGTTGATTTCCTTACACCCAGCGTTTTACCTATTGCAGATTCAGTCTTCCCAGCCTGGTCCAGGTCTACAATTTTGTCTCTGGTGTCCTTCGATAGCTCTTTGGTCTTGGCCATAGTGGAACTTGGAGTGTGAGAGCTGAGGTTGTGGACAGGTGGCTTTTATACCGATAATTAGTTGAAACAGATGCTATCAATACAGGTAACGAGTGGAGACCTCGTTAGACCTCGTTAGAAGAAGTTAGACCTCTTTGACAGGGTACTCGGACGTTTCGTTGAAAGACGTTTGGTCCCCGGACGTTTGGTCGAACAGACGTTTGGTCGAACAGACGTTTGGTCGACCGGACGTTTGTTCGAACGGACGTTTGGTAGAACGGACGTTTGGCAGATTTGGCTGACATCTATAAATCAACATACACAAGCACATGAAACTCAGGGATTAGATTAGATTTGACGAGATGACACTGTCTCTCTCTCTGTCTCTCTCTCTCTCTCTCTCTCTCTCTCTGTGTGTGTCTCTCTCTCTCCCCCTCTCTCTCTCCCTCTCTCCCTCCCTTTCTTTCTAGAACAGTTCAGAAATACAACCTTATCTTTTGAATCAAATTTGCTAACATACGTACACACTCAACTTAACAAGTTAAATGGATTTGTCTATACAAAATGTTTCAGAAAGGGTTAAAACAATTGTATGTGCAACCAAATGTCTCATCTCATTTTCTGAACCGCTTTATCCTCACTAGGGTCACGGGGTTGTGCTGAAGCCTATCTCAGCTGACTTCGGGCCAGAGGCAAGGGACACCCTGAATTGGTGGCCAGCCAATCGCAGGACACAAGGAGACAAACAACCATTCACATACTCATACATAGGGGCAATTTAGAGTGTCCAATCAGCCTGCCATGCATGTCTTTGGAATGTGGGGGAAAACCAGAGAACCCGGAGAAAACCCACGCAGGCCCGGGGAAAACATGCAAACTCCACACAGGTGGAGCGACCTGGATTTGAACCCAGGTCCCCCACTGTGGGGCCGACGCGCTAACCACTCAGCCGCCGGGCCGTCCACAACCAAATTTAATGGTTTTAAAAATAGAAAAAAGTATCATATCAAAAAAGCACGCACAGCAATTTAACGTACATGAAAATAAACCACCTTAGCCATGTCAGCTAACGTCCGGTATCCTAAGGTTAACCACCCTAATGTTACCACATCCACTCTCCTCTTTAGTTTCTCTCGCCGGCTTCTGCCTGGTAGCTATATCCTCAATACTATTTTACCAATTAACTCGTGATTTGTTCATTCATTCATTTATTTTCCTCTGCTCTATACCATGTGGTACATTAAAAGAGGTGCGGGGGAGGTGGGACAGGCAACAGGCCAACACCTGGCCAGAAACACACAGACATAGTATATGATGGATTAAAATTAGAGGATTTGGCAGGAGCTGTAGACCACATAACAGTCATTTGAAAAACCTGAATGAATATGAGGTGAGAGAAATATTTACAATAAGAGAGAACTGTGAGGTTTGAGACGCAAATTCCTGCCAGCCAGGTCCTGCATGACGGGATGGAAGACCCAAGAGGAGAAACGACCAGGTAAACCCCCCCATCAAACCACCGGGGACACGACCCTCAACATGCCCTACAGCCCAATATCACCGCACCCTGCCAAGGATCCATCTCAGTACCTCGACAGGAGTAGATACACACAAAAAGAGAGCTTTATTGTTAATCGAGAATTGTAAAAAAAGCATTTGAGCCATTTTTTCCAATTAATGACTGGATTAAAATATAAATATGAATGACATATCATCAATCAGAGTTCCCTCGTGGTGTAGAGCCTGACTTCGGTGCGGGCAGGCGTGGACTCGATTCCTGCTGGTGGTGGTATAATTGGGAGTGCGGAAGGTTGTTTTTTCTCTCTTTGTGCCATACGACTGACTGGCAACCAGTCTAGGGTGTAGTCTGCCTTTTGCCCGAAGAAAGCTGGGTTAGGCTTCAGCAATCCCCACAACCCTTTCGAGGATGGACTGTATGGAAACTGAATGAATGAATATCATCAATCATAATACGTAGGACTAATAGCCAAGATTTCAGACATTTCAGACACTTGAACTTTCAAGATGGCCAGCTCTTGATGCTCGTCTGAGAGGACACTATTAATTATTGATATATAAAAAGAGCCCCTCTTAAAAGATTTACAACCCTTCCCTTTTTTCTAAATCTCCAGGGTGATCTACAGATTGGTTCATATTAATTTTACTTGGCTGAACTCCATCACCCCAAAATATACTAAGAGACCTGTGCTGTCCCAAATGAAAACCGCTCTTCCCAAAGAATTAAGCATTCTTGGCAACACAATCATCAGTGGTTTACAAAAATAAGATTCCATCACAAATGAAAAAACCTTGAAAATAAGGTTTTTCCAAATCAAGATCATGAAAACAAGGGCACCGTTATCCTGGAAATTAAAAAGTTATTCCCTAAATGTTCCTCTCCGTTTGTGGAAAGAATAAAATTAGTGTTGTACTGAGGGATACTAGTTGGGTAGTACAATGTTGCTATTGGGATTGGCGAGTACTGACAAATAATTCACCGGTGTGTTAGACGTAAAGTTTTAGCTTCTGACTCCAATTCCTAAATCTGTCTTCTCCCGTCTAACAATGGTGCGTGTTCAGCATCGAAGGAAGAGACCAGGGTTTGCAAGTTACTCCACAGATGATTTATTCCTAATATTGATCCTTACAGAGCTCCGGGTCCCTTTCCCAAATATAAAACCAGCTGAGCGTCGCCGTGCTTCAGTGGAGGATTAAAGAGACTAAAGTCCAAACCCGCGTTTGCCCAATTATAGTATAACAAAGAAGAATATTCATTCGCTGATTTTAATGATATGTGGACTGTCCCACGACATTCTGGAGGGGTGTCCTCTCCTGGAATCTGCTTGCCCGTGAATCCACGTCTGGCCTTGGTCGCCTTCTCCGCGGGGAATCCTTTGTCTCCTTTGACGGTTTCACCTGGACCACTTGACACCTTGACCACACCTTGAAGTAGAAACTCAGACAAAGACCTTTTGTCCATTGTAATTGAGTTGAGAACAATAGTTTTAATCCTACAGTGGTACTATATCAAAATGAAACAGCTACAATAAAATGAAGGAGTAAAATATGTCATATTCTTCAGGTGCCATTTTTTCATCAACACAAATATGGAACTGGGAATGCAGCGGCTTGTGTCTCCTGTTGCAATAATTATGCTGTTTAGTCAGTATCTTAATATGCCACACCTATTAGGTGTGATGGATTATCTCAACAAAGCTCACTAACACTGACTAAGTTATACATGGGCACATTTACTGAGATTAAAAACTTGATTAGACAAAATTGCTTCATGTTCTCCCCAACGTGTAATACAGTCGTACCTCTACTTACGAAATTAGTAATTGGTTCCAAACTTTTTTCATAACTTGATTTTTTTTAAATAGAGGTGTATTCTTTATACGTAAATTCTCTAATTCGTTCCACGGTCCTCACACAACTACCAACTAAACCCTTTAAAAATGGTCAGTGTCCCAATTTTGTATGAAAGATGTGAGGAAACACAAACATGAGAGAAAATTATAAGGAAATGATTTATTAATGTCTTAAATTAAATAAAGCATGTGAAAATGTGCCCTGCACCGTTGAAATAGTTCCCCCCGCGGCTGTTATTATGGGAGACGTAATACCCGTGTTTGTCCGCCAGATGGTGGCAAGAGCCCGTTCTACCAGCGCCGAAAGCGGTCCACTTTGTACTACATTTTTTACTTTTACCTGTGCCCTATGAAGTGTGTGTCAAAATATGTGCCGCGTTGCATTTGTACGGTTTTTAATCGCTTAAAAGGGGGAATTGCAATCATTAATATGGGGAGCATTTAGCTGAGGTGGCCAGGTATGTAAGGGAATCTTGAATAATGGATATAGGTTGTTGTGAGACAGCCAATTGAATTGAATTGAATGCTTTTATCGTCATTATACAAGATAGAATGAGAGCGATGAAATGAGAGCCCAGTAGAGGGTAGCAATGTTCTAAAATGAGAATCAATGCATCCGCAACAATATTTTCAATATTAAATAACGGATAAGGAAATGCATTAATTTTGGGGGGATTTCCTAACTTGGATCTTTTTTGTATCTCGAGTCACTCATTTGCATATAAAAATTTCATAACCTGAAAATTTTGTACCTAGAGGCATTCATAAATAGAGGTATGACTCTATTTCTAATCAATCAAGATTTTAGTCCTAGCGAGCGGAATGGTTTATTTCAATTCCTAATCCGGTTGGTGCATATAAAAACTATTATTTCAAAATTTCAGAACAAACCGTGTTAACCATAACTCATTAGCCACGTTATGTTTTTCCCGGGAAGCTAATAGAAGCAGGATGAGTGGAAGACAGGGCGGACGTGAGACTGAACTGATCTGTACTTGAAGCAAACATGTTGCTGGGGACTGAATTGCTCTGTATCCGAAACGAACACGTAGCTGGAGATATTAAAATATTTTACAACTGTTGAAATAAACTGACAGAAGAAAAAAATGCTAATGTTTAAGGGAGATATAGATGTTTTGGCAGTGGCAGGCCGTCAGGGCCTTCAAGGCCTTCTCTGCTGGCCTAAGAAATATCTGAATCATGTTATATTTTGTCCATCAATACTTATTATTCCCAATGGTCTGTTAGCTTCCTTTCATTGCTTTTCCCCCTGGTTGCACTGCTTCCAGATGTGTGTTTTCATATTGAAGCATTTAACCAATCACATTTAAGCCATTATTTGTTGCCAGATCAGATCTGCCTCAAAGCCTTCACAATCAGTTCTTGCGGGCTCTGCTGCATTAAACTAGACTGTTGCTTTTAACCAATCAGATTTCGAGTTGGCAACCCCACAATGATTTTTTATAGGCGTTAGCATTTTGCTGGCTGGGACATGTCATTGCTTTCACAAACTATGATTGGCTAGTAGGCGGGCCAAAGCAGTACCCGAGGCAGCCGAGATCGCAAACTTCACCCACCCACAATGGCCGACAGAAGCAAAAACAAATGGATTCTGTTTGCTCACAAAGCTATTTTCCAGACGGACTTTTCCAGAAAAAAATGGACATCATTAAGAAAGGGCGGTCAACTCCGAAGCTAGCAAGCCTGTTACAGCCGGGAAAATGGCGTGTGCAGCACTTTCAGCGCGCTAACTTAGCTCCACAAGCAAATAGTATATTGTTGTGTTGATTTAAAGCTATTTTCTAAACGGACTATGCCGGAAATATGACTGGACAGGCTCGACTTTCATCATTAGCTTCGATGGCGATAGGAAAGAAGGAAGAAAGAAAGGAGGATGGATATTGTGTAAAAAGGATTTTTGGTGAGTAAAATATATGGCTATATTCCTAAATAATATTTCAATTGTGGGCCAAGTTCTGATATCTGAAAAGCTCCAGTGTTTGTATTTAAGCTCCAGTGTTTGTATTTAATCACAAAATGCTGCTGGGAAGTGGATTTTACCCCAGTTTAATTTTTGGCGTTTCACCATTGACGTCCATTACTGTCTTTTCCCGGGAAAAATCACCCCCCTGGCCTGGTTGTAATGTCTCAAAAATTCCAGTATTTGTATTCAATCAATAAATGATGCTAGGAAGTGGATTTTACCTAATTTTAGTGCATTTTTTTGTCATTTCACGTATGGACGTATCAACGTTCATCGCTGTCTTTTTACCAGGGAAATGATACTCCGGGCCCAGTTCTGATGTCTAAAAAGCTCCAGTATTTGTATTTAATCAATAAATGCTGTTTTCGGCTGGATTTTACCCCATTTTCGGGCAATGTTTGCCCGTACGCCATTGACGTTCATCGCTGTCTTTTCCCGGGAAAATCACCCCCTGGCCTGGTTTTAATGTCTGAAAAGCTCCAGTATTTGTATTCAATCAATAAATGATGCTAGGAAGGGGATTTTACCTAATTTTAGTGCATTTTTTGTCATTTCACGTATGGACGTATCAACGTTCATCGCTGTCTTTTCCCGGGAAAATCACCCCCTGGCCTGGTTTTAATGTCTGAAAAGCTCCAGTATTTGTATTTAATCATGAAATGCTGCTAGGAAGTGTATTTTACCCCATTTTTGTGCATTAATTTATTGATTATTTTTTATGTGTCGCAGCTGTGGCTGCAGTAGAGGTTTTATAGCCATAAAATAGTTTTTGAGGGTTGGATTGATACGTTGAAGGCGCTACCAGAAAATGCACCGCCCGCCACTGTGTTTTGGTGACAAGGAAGTACTAGCTACTCTTCTTCAACGAGTATCTCTGGTATATTTGGTAAATCTGCGCATGTTCCAACCGAAAGTGTGAGCTGAATGACTTGAGTGTTTTTGCAAACAGTGCTTCATATCATAATTTTAATCTGAATTCTGATCACATTAAAGTATTTTTTTCAATCTAAATGTAACCACTGATTTGGATTTTTTAAAATGGAATGTAAATATCTAGAGATCCAGATCAGAAAAAAAGGAACAAAACCAAAAACGTTGCATTGCGAATTTTTTTTTTTTTTTTTTTTTACATCCAAGTTAGAGTTACTAATCCTCCTCTTATCTATGGGACGGTAGGGGCAATGCGCATATTCAAATCGACATTTTAAGATAGAAATTGTAGCGTGGCCAACCGGACAAAGGCTATGTGTCGTCGTTTCATATCTGTGAGGTATGTTGCTGGAAACACGTCCAACATTCTCACTCATGTAAGAAGTCATCACTCGGATTTGCCTATCACTGGAGGAAGCAGAAAGAAATTGTTATTCCCAACAAATTATCCCGCTGCTTTTAAGCAGCCAGAGGATGTGAAAGGAGTCAGAGCCACAGTCCTTACTTTTGCAAGAGATGCATTAAAATGGCTTTTATTAATGGCCCTTCAACTTTTCAAACTTTCACCACATTTCAGGCTTCAAACAAATATATATATATATATATATAAAAAATGTCACGAATCAACAACAAGTGGCATACAATTGTGAAGTGGAAAGAAATTCATTGGATATTCTATACTATTTTAACAAATACAAACCTGAAAAGTGGGGCGTGCAACATTATTTGGCTGCCTCACATTAGTACTTTGTATTGTGGCCGTCTTCCGAATGATTGCCTCTTCTTTCTTGGTAAAAGGCAAAGTAGATTAATTTCTGCCGCAATGGCGTTCTACGTCGTTTTGCATAGCAACGTCACTTTTTCTCGGTCACTGTCATCATGTCTCATTTTTTTCTGGGCTCATTGGATGCCAGGACGCTTAGGAGGCCATTTAAAAAAAATATTTTCTGCAACTCAAATTGCTTTTCAGTACCTTGTGTGGCACCCTTGAGCTTGTATGTGTTAAATTTGTTGGGGTTTGGTGGTTTGGGTGTTTTCCCTTGTGTGTCCTGTCCGCGTGTTTATGCATGTGTTTCAGCTGCTGTGTCTTTCTAGCTCCAATTCCCTCGTGTGACCCAGGTGTCTGCAATTATCTTGTCAAACCTGTGTCTATGGATTTAAACTCCGTGTTTTTGTCAGGTGGGGTGGAAGTATTGTCTTATTCTCTCTGGAGGTTATGGTGTTATGTGGCCAACGTCTCTCCTTCCGTGTTTTCCCCAGTTAGTTTTTGTCTTTGTGTTATTAGTTTTCCAAGTTGTTGGAATAATCCTTAGGTATTTCCAAATTCACAATAAAAGAGGCATCTGAAGTCACATCTTTGTTTAATTCTTGCAAGAAGAGAATACATCCATCCGCGCATGTAGTCTAGATCAGGGGTCTCGAACTCAATTTACCTGGGGGCCGCTAGAGGCCGAGTCTGGGTGAGACTGGGCCGCATCAGGATTTCCACAAGAAAAGCACTGATAAAACTTTCCAACGTTATCAAATATCTTTATTTTTTAACAAAAAATAATGAATTAAATAAATTAACTTAAAGATGAATAAAAAATAAATCAATCAGTAATATAAAACCAAATAATACTAATGAGCATACAGTAGAGATACACTGGCTGGCTAAGTAGAGAAAATGAATTATTTTTATTCCGTTTCAAATGTCTGTATTAACAGCTCTTTAACCTTTAACTTTCTGAACTTGAATGGAACATTGAACATGAAATATTCTGAACACGGCTTCTTTTGCCTACTCCTTGCTGCTAGAGACCTGGCAGCGCTTCTTCTCACATAGTCACATTTGGCTTGAGGGAGGAAGCAGTGGAGACCCTCAGTAGAGCTTGAAGATGCTCATCAGTAAGTCTGGACCTGTACTTGGACTTATTGAAGTTCAAGGTGGAGAAGAGCTTCTCACACAAGTATGTGCTCCCAAAAAGGCACATGGTCCGCTTGAACCTTCGGGAAAGTTCAGGGAAGCTGGGGGTCAACTCTCTCAAAAATTGCCCAAGCTTGTCTGCTTCTCCACTCACCTCCCTGAACTTGGCTTTGAGTGCAGAGTTGCACTGCAGGTCAATGAGCTCCATTTGAAGCTCAGGAGGGGCATCTTGCACATCAAAGGAGAAGGGGTCCGCAAAAATTTGAAATGTGGCTTTGTGTGTCTTGAAGTCTGCAAATCTGTGATCAAATTCCTCCTGTAGCTTCGAAATGGCCTCAACATACTTCTCACCACTGAATGGTGTGCCTGCATCCACGAGAGCCTTGCATGCTGGGAAATGGCAAAGGTTTGTCTGAGAGAGCTGGGCTTTCCATAACACAAGTTTAGTGCAGAATGCTCTCACGTTGTCATAGGCAGCACTGACAAGTTGCCCCTGGCCTTGTAGCTTCTTGTTCAGTACATTAAGCTCATGTGTGATATCAACAAGAAAAGCCAAGTCCATGAGCCATTTGGGATCACTTAGCACAGGATCAATCAACTCACAAACGGCGTAGCTAGCTTTGACTGCTGCATTACTGTCTTTGGTAGCCTTCTTGAAGAGATCCTGTTGCCTCAGAAGACGTGTTTTAAGACTGGCAACCTGGTTGGCTCTCTCATCTCCCTGGTATTTTTCGTACTCCTCAGCATGTCTCATAGTACAATTACGTTTCAAATTGTATTCCTTGTGCACCGCAACTTTTTCAGTGTAAATGAGACACGTCGGGGTGCCCCTGTGTTCAACAAAGAAATATTGCACTCCCCACTTTTCTTGAAACTGTCTGTGCTCATCACCGACCTTTCTCTTCACGGCAGGCTTTGAAAGAGACATCTCTGGGGCTCTGTAATATGTTTTTCCACTTGGAATGAGTCTCGGGTTGATCTTTCACATTCAGTCGCGCGGGTTTGTGGCGCATGTGCACTTTCGCTCTCCGTTTCAATCGCGGAGATGGCTACAGACACTGACACAGGCTGGATCACGGATCATAGCGCCTCATTCAGTTCTATGCTGAGAGCAGCGGAGGAGTGTGCGCGCCGAGCGGAGTGATCGGCCTCACGGCTTCTCCTCCGCCCAGCTGATTGGAGGAATGAATGAGTGAGTGAGCGAGGCACTGGACAGCCAGGCCGATGTCCCGCCCTCCAGAGCCGTATACCTCACCGTGATTGGTTCATTCAGCTCCGAACCAAAGTTCCCTCTAATTTTTTGTTGGTCTGAGCAGAAAGACAACCTCCCTGAGCGCACTGAGTACCAGTGTGAGCGACATCATCGGTACTCGGATGATTCGCCTAAAGACGTTTCGCCGACGGACGTTTGACAGACGGGCAGGTCGCCGAATGGACGTTCCACCGAACGTTCATTCGGCCGAACGGAGGTTTCGCCGAACGTTCATTCGGCCGAACGGAGGTTTCGCCGAAACGGGATTCGAACGCTCGCCCCGCCGGATCGTGTGTGTACAAGTTTTTCAACCTCGGCCCGCGGGCCATATACGGCCCGTTAGGATTTTTAATCCGGCCCGCCGCCAGTGTTGTCCAAATTATAGTAAAAATCAATGTTCGTCTACCATCAATGGCAGTCCGGGAATAAGCACTCTTGGGCAGGCAGATGTAGCAGAACCGAGCCGTAAAATGACAGCAATCGGGTCAAATCCATCCTAAAACAGCATTTAATGATTAAATACAAATACTGGATGATATCGCGATGGAGGCAAAAAAACGTCTATAGACGTCCATTCGCCAAACGGCTCAAAATGCTCTCGAATTCGGTCAAATCCAGCTGAAAACAGCGTTTAATGATTAAATACAAATACTAGTATTTGTATTTAATCATTAAACTAACAAATACTAGTACGACCTGTCCGTCTGTCAAACGTCCGTCGGCGAAACGTCTTTAGGCGAATCATCCGGTCACGACATCATCATTGCTCGCTATCGGCACACCAGTATCACACCTGCCACAAGCAGGTGCATGTCAATGTTCCCTCTAATTTTTCATGTAAAACATGCTGTAAAACAAGAAAAACATGAGTGGACAGAGCTACTGCCACTGGCTGCCACTTAAACGGCGCCATCATGGGGAAAGGGGTAAAAAAAAAAAAAAAAAAAATTAAAAAAAAAAAAAAAAAAAAAAAATCGATCTTTCATATTAAGACGGGGGCCGCAAATTATCGTCCCGCGGGCCGCAGTTGGCCCGCGGGCCGCAAGTTTGAGACCCCTGGTCTAGATCATTCTAACAACTCGAGGTCTCTTGAGCGCTTGTTGTGGACCCATCCTGCGAAGCCGAAAACAGTCCACAGTTCCCAAGGGCGCTTGTTGTGGACTCATCTTCCGAAGCCGAAAACAGTCCACTGTTCCCAAGAGCGCTTGTTGTGGACTCATCTTCTGAAGCCGAAAACAGTCCACAGTTCCCAAGACCGCTTGTTGTGAACCCATCCTGCCCAAGGCCATTCCCAGTCCTCTTGATGCGAACCACAGTCCTTACTTTTGCAAGAGATGCATTAAAATGGCTTTTATTAATGCCAATAACTCTAACATAAAAGAAAAGCGTTCTAGCACCTATATTGATTAATATTGATACACATTTAGGATGAGCAATACTATTCATAATAAGCAAATATATATTGATTAATATTGATACACATTTAGGATGAGCAATACTATTCCTAATAAGCATATATATATATTGATTAATGTTGCAAGCATAATAAGCATTTGTATTGAAGGTTTTATTTTGTAGACTGCCCTTTTGTATTAAACCTTAGGTTAGTGCACCCACACTCCCTTCTCCGCCTGAATTCCGGCATCTGGATCCAACTCCGTTTCACCAACCAACACGTAATAGTATGTATGCTTGACAATGTTGTGGCATGCTCCTAATGAGACAACAGATGATGTGTTGTGGCGTTTTCTCACAGATCTGTGTGAGGGCATCCCTGAGTTGTAGTATAGTCTGAAGAGCAACCTGGCGCTGCCTAATGGACCGAAACAATATCTCACGGGTGTTCTTTGGGTTGTCTCATGGGATCGTGAAGGCCATTCAATTGTTTCAATTCCTTCATCCTCCGGGTACTGGCTGCATACTCTTTCCACATGAGGACCGGCGTTGTTGTTGTTGTTGTTGTTGTTAGGTCACCTCAGGCGCCTGACGATTACCCTCAGCAGCGCTAGAGCTGCCACTGGAACGCGGATTAGTTCATCCAGGGGGTAGCCGCAGGTGTGGGGCAGTGCGAATATATCCGGCTGGATGAAAAACGTAGGGCGCCACGTTCCTGGGTTGCAGCTCTGGGTGGTTTTGTTGGATTCGCAGGCCGCGACAGGCGGCCTCTCGGGAGACACCTTGTGAAGGTTCCAACTGTTGTCTCCCGACCGGCGTTGTTGTGCATTAGGAGGAAACCGGGACCTACTGCACCAGCGTAGAGTCTAACAATCAAGGATTTCATCTCGATACCTTATGACAGTCAGATCACCATTTCTTAGGCAGTATAGGTCTGTGCGTCCCTCCATGGATATGCATCCCCAGATCATCACTCATCCACCACTAAACCTGTCATGTTGAACAACATAGCAATAGGGTGCTATACAAGGTCATTTTGGTTATAAAAAGGTCAATACATATTTATTTTAACATGTTATTTTAGTAACAATTATTAGGCACCAAGCAATTGTGAAGTGGCCACTCAGGCGAGTTTTTAACAGCAAAGAGTTCTACAGTGTTGCAAGAGAGCAACCAAAACTTTCAAAGTTATTTCCCAACTCTCTGATATTTTTGCCATCTTCAACATTTGACTTTCGACGACACAAACTTTTATTATGAAAATAGAAAGTGAAAAAAACAATTAAAATGCCACTTGGCAAAATACCATATTTTCACGCCTATAAGGCATACATAATTTTTTTTTCTAAAATTAACAGGGAGCCCAATTAGTTGGTGCACCTTGTGTATGCACTAAATTCAAAATGTTGTAGATGTTGCTGTATGACCCTGACCGCTTGACTGTCAGGGTACACTTTTTGCCGACACGCTGCTTGTATTAAAAGAAAAGAGCATGCCCCAACAGGACAATATTTAGGTTTGCATTTTGAAAAACAATATAGTTTTCCCACCGACAATGGCACCTGCAAAGAGATACTCTTCTTACGAGGCACAGTTCAAACTGGGTACTATCTGATACACGGATATGCGGATGTAAGGCGAACAGCTTGGGATTTGTAATATGTTTTAATGCTTTGGGTTATATTAACATGACTACACATTGTGTCAGTAAAGCACTCAAACTCAGTTTTGCTTCTGCTGCCTTTTTTAAAGCATACGTAATATTACTAAAGTGCTAGCAATTAAACATACACTAGCATGAGACATATGCTGGCATGCTTGCTAGCTAATGTCATGCCCTTACTACAGTAATGTTGCGCCCATTGAGCCAAACCACCTTTTGTATGGGAAAAATACAGAATTTCCACCCGCAACTGAGACAGCACCCTTTAAGTTGGTGAGCTCTATAGGCATGAAAATACGATAATTTGATTAATGAGTCCTGCACTGGGTTTTCTTCAATGATCTGTTGGGGTTTATGCTGGAGTTCACATTTGTAAGAAGTGATCTCACAGTAAAAAGATTAAGCATTTACCCCTTTCCCTTTTCTATCATACCGTTGCATCCGGTGACAAGTGACTGTGCTACTGATTTCATATTGGATCAAATATTTCCTCATTCTTGTGTATGATGTTCTATCCTACAACTTCTATAATGAATTAAATCTCATTTGCACAAAGTTTTTCTCCGTGCATTACTGCAAAAAAATAATGTGCTTGGAAACAGCTGCACTTCACACTGCTGCCTCAGTTCCTCATTGCTAGTCCTGGTCTTATTCTTGACTTCTCCCCGCCACTACCCTAGACCAATTAAAAGACAGAACAAACAATATTAAAAAATAAATGCTGAAGACTCATACAGATCCTTTAGTATTAAAAAACATTTTTGTAATATTGCCATCAACTTTCTTAAAAAAGGGGGGCCAGCAGAGGGTGTATGCCTACACGCGACACCAGTACGTAAAAATGTTCTTATTGGTTATATCATGGAGTATGTTTGTGTTGGGGCAGCCGGTGGCTGAGTGGTTAGCGCGTTGGCCTCAAAATGGGAGACCTGGGTTTAAAACCAGGTCGGTCCACCTGTGTGGAGTTTGCATTGTCTCCCCGGGCCTGCATGAGTTTTCTCCGGGTACTCCAGTTTCCTCCCACATTCCAAAGACATGCATGGTAGATGATTGGACACTCTAAATTGCCCCTAGGTTTGAGTGTGATCGTGAATGGTTGTTTGTGTCCTTGTGCCCTGCAATTGGCTGGCCTCCAATTCAGGGTGTCCCCCGCCACTCCCCGCAACCCTAGTGAGGAAGAAGTGGTTCAGAAAATGAGAGCGATGAGATGAAAGATCTTAGTGTTCTTAATTTTGTTCTGAAGGATTTTGTGAAATAAGTGACAAAACATAGACAAGACATTATTGAAGCTTCAATGTTCAATTCTCTTTATTCGCAGGGGAAAGGACAACTTTCTCGTGATCTGACTCCATCTTAAAAGAACTCTCCCTCATCCCAAAGTGGGCATTAATTTGAATATTAGTGGGTGGGTTTCAGTTTCAAAGGTACCATATTTTTACGACTATATGGCGCATCGCGTTTAAAGCCGCAGTGTCAGTAACGAGTGCTATTTCTGTATTTGACACACACACAGGATGCACCATTTTTAAAGACGCAGCCATGCATGGCAAAACATACACCAGCTTAAACATACGGACACACGCTAAAAACACGTTTTTTAAAAGGCAACAGAAGCAAAACTGAGTTCGGTTGTACTTTATTTAGCCATTTTGCAATGTACTCACATCATCATCACAAATCCATCAAAGTCCTCATTTTCTGTGTCCGAATTGAACAATTGTCCAAATGAGTCATCGAAAACGCTGAGTTTTATACGTTTGTCCAGGCGGCCACAATCCATTTGCAAATAGTAGCTAGCTAGTAGCCAGCGTAACTAGCCCGTCGCTGCCTGCCACCCTTTGTAAAGCTGTGTTGATGTCGATGTCCAGGCCACAATCCATTCGCAAATAGTAGCTAGCTAGTAGCTAGCGTAACTAGCCCAGCGCTGCTTGCCACCCTTCGTAAAGCTGTGTTGATGTTGTTGTTGTTGTTAGGTCACCTCAGGCGCCTGAGGATTACCCTCAGCAGCGCTAGAGCTGCCACTGGAACGCGGAATAGTTCATCCAGGGAGTAGCCGGAGGTGTGGGGCAGTGCGAATATCTCTGGCTGGATGAAAAACGTAGGGCGCCACGTTCCTGGATGGCAGCTCTGGGTGGTTTTGTTGGATTCGCAGGCCGCGACAGGCGGCCTCTCAGGAGACACCTCGTGATGGTTCCAACTGTTGTCTCCCTGTGTTGATGTCGATGTCCACGCCAACATCTAGCGGCAGTTCTTTTGTAAATCCAGCCGGAATGACGGCGAGCACCAAATTAGTGTGCTCGCCGTCATACTGGGTGTATTGACAAAATAACTATATATCCCAGCAGTCACTGCGCAGTACTTTTTCTACGGGGAAAATAGTAGAGTCGGGGGTTGCTTGCCGTAGTTGTGAGAGCTGTAGAGGATGGTGTACCCTATCGACTGATTTATTTTATTTTATCGTGATAACAATTTTAGTATTGGTCCATATATAAAGCGCACTGGATTATAAGGCGCCCTGTCTATTTTTGAGAAAATTTAAGACTTTTAAGTGCACCTTATAGTCGTGAAAATACGGTACATCCAATTCCCATAGCTAGTTTGAGAACAAATACTAGTGAGTTTTAACTTAAACATCTGTTGGGGCAGAGATCTCGAGATATGAAACTTCGCTTTGAACTATAAGAACAGGCCATTTGGACACAGGTCAGGAAAAGCTTTTGCAATGTTTGTTTCTTTGAACAGCTTTTACAACTGCCAGAACACAGGCGCAATTGTGCCACATGCTGTGGTCACACATTACTGTGACCAGGCTACACAACTCAATGGTCAAATAGAGGTAGACACTTTGATCAGCAAGCATGAAGCCACTATATTCTGGCGGGAATATTTTGAATATAACACAAACGGGAATGTATATTTTTAATATATCACAAATGGTAATGTATATTTTTGACAGTATGACAAGAACAAACTTGAAAGTGTATCCCAAAATCACCATAACACGGTATACACGGTATCTTGAGCTCCATTCACATTATTGAATGCTAAATATCCAGCATTACCGAACCCTTGACTCTATAAACCAGGGGTCTCAAACTCAATTTACCTGGGGGCCGCTAGAGGCCGAGTCTGGGTGAGACTGGGCCGCATCAGGATTTCCACAAGAAAAGCGCTGATAAAACATTCTAATGTTATCAAATATCTTTATTTTTTAACAAGAAATAATGAATTAAATAAATTAACTTAAAGATGACTATAAATAAATCAATCAGTAATACAAAAATAAAATAATAATAATGAGCATACAGTAGCTATACACTGGCTGGCTAAGTAGAGAAAATGAATTATTTTTATTCCTTTTCAAATGTCTGTATTAACAGCTCTTTAACCTTTAACTTTCTGAACTTGAATGGAACATTGAACATGAAATATTCTGAACACGGCTTCTCTTGCCTACTCCTTGCTGCTAGAGACCTGGCAGCGCTTCTTCTCACATAGCTGAGTCACATTTGGCTTGAGGGAGGAAGCAGTGGAGACCCTCAGTAGAGCTTGAAGATGCTCATCAGTAAGTCTGGACCTGTACTTGGACTTATTGAAGTTCAAGGTGGAGAAGAGCTTCTCACACAAGTATGTGCTCCCAAAAAGGCACATGGTCCGCTTGAACATTCGGGAAAGTTCAGGGAAGCTGGGGGTCAACTCTCTCAAAAATTGCCCAAGCTTGTCTGCTTCTCCACTCACCTCCCTGAACTTGGCTTTGAGTGCAGAGTTGCAATGCAGGTCAATGAGCTCAATTTGAAGCTTAGGAGGGGCATCTTGCACATCAAAGGAGAAGGGGTCCGCCAAAATTTGAAATGTGGCTCTGTGTGTCTTGAAGTCTGCAAATCTGTGATCAAATTCCTCCTGTAGCTTCAAAATGGCCTCAACATACTTCTCACCACTGAATGGTGTGCCTGCATCCACGAGAGCCTTGCATGCTGGGAAATGGCAAAGGTTTGTCTGAGAGAGCTGGGCTTTCCATGACACAAGTTTAGTGCAGAATGCTCTCACGTTGTCATAGGCAGCACTGACAAGTTGCCCCTGGCCTTGTAGCTTCTTGTTCAGTACATTAAGCTCATGTGTGATATCAACAAGAAAAGCCAAGTCCATGAGCCATTTGGGATCACTTAGCACAGGAACAGCAACCCCGTCTATCTCCATGAAGTCTTTTACTTCTGCTCTCAACTCAAAAAATCTCTTCAACACGTTTCCCCTGCTGAGCCAACGTACCTCAGTGAAGTAGAGCACATCCCCATATTCAGACTCCATTTCCTCTAAAAAAGCACGGAACCTTCTGTGCTTTAAGCCCCTGGATCTGATTTGGTTGACACATTTCACAACGACAGACATCACATTGTCAAACTTCAGGCATCTGCTGCAAAGGGCCTGCTGATGGATTGTTGCAGAAACTGGTCTAGATTGGCAAGCTTGGATGACACACGCGTGCGAAAAAACCATCAGGCCTTCGATAAAATTAACCCATACAGTGGGGGCATTACAAATCATAATTCAGACTGACAAATTAACTTGTGGATCCTTGTCTGACGTTTTTCCTAAGTCCATGGGCAGGTGGAGAACCATGTCTATGGAGACGGTGGGAAAGTCGTCAGAGATGGAAACACCCGGATCCGCCATAGTAAAATTAAAATCTGAGATAACCAGAGAATTCATTTCTGCAACGGGGAGTTCCCAAACGGGAGGCGGTAAGAAATAATTGGTTGCTGTTGATGGAAAATGCAGCTATTACTATAAATCAAACCTGCATAACATGTATGGGGCCCCGCCCTCTCTTACGAGTAGTGCCCGCACAAATTACTCCTGATTGTGTAAAGGAGATAATGACAAAAGAAGATGTAAGCCCAAAATGTATGAAATGGAATAATGTCTACCCAGTTACAACGGCAGCAAAGGACAAGCCTAACTTTTCAACACATGTCGCGTTTAATCATTTTACCTGTTTAGTCCTCACAGGGCACGGTCCGGCACTGGGAGCGATAAATGTGATGTGGTGTGCCCACGTCCTAAAACAGACTGCACCCCTGATTCCACGTTCTGACCTATGGTGGTGGTGGGGTCAAAACAAATTATACGACTCCTGCCAAAATGACAGCAGGACTTTGTGCCTTGGTCTCACTGCTATTACCAGTGTCTGTTTTTCCATCTACAGTAGAGGAGATACAATTGGCTGCACAGAAATCCGGTATGATGGCGGGCCCCTCGCGACGGCGTCGATCGGCATGGAGAGAGGGTGATCCGACATACATTGATGCGATTGGCATCCACGGGGCGTACCAGATGAGTATAAGCTGGCTAATAAGATCGCAGCAGGTTGGGAGTCTATTTTTCTTTTAATTACTCCAAACAAAAATGTTGATCGGATAAATTACCTGCATTACAATGTCCAAAAACTTGGAAACTATACTGAACAGGGATTTGTGGCGATAAAGGAACAATTGGCAGCCACCAGTCTTATGGCGTTCCAGGATCGCATAGCAGTTGATATGCTGCTTGCGGAGCAAGGGGGCGTATGCAATGTTTGAAAATGTTGCACTCAACAACACGTCACCCGGTGGGTCCCTCACCCAGGCCACTAGTGGCCTGCAGACCCTCAACCGCAATATGAAGAAGCATTCTGGAGTCGGAGAATTCCGCCTTGAAAAGCTGGTGCCATAAGTCCTTTTGATTTGGCCCAATCTGTTGCATTTTCCGTAGCCCTTTTTGCTACGATTTTGACATTATGTGGGTGTTGTATTATTCCCTGCTTAAGATCTTTGATAAGCCGACTTATAACCACTGTGATTGCCCCTACAAATTCTAAATTGCATGAATTATATCCCCTACTAATGAAGCGTGCTGAAGCAGCAGTGAATTCCAGGAGCATGGTAATTCCGAGGATGAATTGGGCGAAAATGATCTTGTTTTCTGCTTTTCAGACCTGCCGAACGAGTAGAGCCTAAGCGGGTAAAATTAAAACAGCCAACGGAGATATCCCTGTCTCTTTTTGGATTTGTCATAAAATGAATAACAAACATATAGTAAAAGGAGGGAATGTTAGAATTATTATGGAATATTCTATGTGTTGTAAGCATTTTTTAAATAAGTAGTAAGGCTATAAACAGTCATGGGAACATGGACATTTTTCCTCCACATCATCGTCTCCTCAAGGCCAAAGCTCGAGGACACTTCTCCGGCAGGACCCAATGAGACTGTTATGACGAGACTCCAGCAGCAGATTTGAAAATATGGCTTTGCTTACATTATAATACTGCTTTGTTTACATTATAATCCTGCTTGGTTTACTTTAGAATGCTTTGTTTACATTATAATACTACTTTGTTTACCTTATAATGCATTCCTCACACTGTTGTTTTTCTAAACATCTAGGGTGTTATTGTACTGATTACATAAACATGTTTTTCGAATGTCGCGATTAAATACAATGATTCAGTTACTGCAATTCAGAATGCATTGTGGACTGAGACGACGTCACAAGGCATCTCCTTGCAAGTTGTAAGCAGAATTTATTGAAAGATGTTTTTCCTTTTTTAATTAAATATTACTAATAATGATTTAAAAGGTTTGAATCATTATTCCAACAGATAATGCAGTGCAGAGCTATGGCCTCCTCCACACCCTCCTCTTCCAGTTTTTTTTTGAACAAGTGCTACCAGTCCATTCTTCCTCCCTGTCATTGATGGGGCTCCATTGGTTGTTATTCCAACAAAGCTCTTCCATGGCAAACCGGCATTCTTAATGGCATCACACAGCTGGTGAAATATTTCCTTAGCGGTGGTCTGGCCATGTATTGGAATTACTGTGAGCAACTCCTCCATTACTTCAAAATTGTCATCAACATCACGGACATATATTGCGAGCTGGGCAGTGTCTGTGATGTCTGTGGTCTCATCAAGAGCCACTGAATATACACTGAAACATTGTGCTTTCTCACTCAGTTGATCATAAATGTCACTTGACAGGTGAGAAATGCGCTCTGCCACGGTTGTTGGCAGAAAGGCTGATGTGGTTGAACAGACTTTTCTTTTCTGGACAGACAATATGTGCAGCCTGTAATATGCACTTTTTGATAAATTCACCTTCTGTGAATGGCTTTCCTGCTTTAGCAATCAACTCACAAACAGCGTAGCTAGCTTCGACTGCTGCATTACTGTCTTTGGTAGCCTTCTTGAAGAAATCCTGTTGCCTCAGAAGACATGTTTTAAGACTGGCAACCTGGTTGGCTCTCTCATCTCCCTGGTATTTTTCGTACTCCTCAGCATATCTCGTAGTATAATGACGTTTCAAATTGTATTCCTTGTGCACCGCAACTTTTTCAGTGCAAATGAGACACATCGGGGTGCCCCTGTGTTCAACAAAGAAATATTCCACTCCCCACTTTTCTTGAAACTGTCTGTGCTCATCACCGACCTTTCTCTTCACGGCAGGCTTTGAAAGAGACATCTCTGGGGCTCTGTAATATGTTTTTCCACTTGGAATGAGTCTCGGGTTGATCTTTCACTTTCAGTCGCGCGGGTTTGTGGCGCATGCGCACTTTCGCTCTCCGTTTCTCCGTTTCACTCGCGGAGATGGCTACAGACACTGACACAGGCTGGATCACGGATCATAGCGCCTCATTCAGTTCTATGCTGAGAGCAGCGGAGGAGTGTGCGGGCCGAGCGGAGTGATCGGTTTCACGGCTTCTCCTCCGCTCAGCTGATTGGAGGAATGAATGAGTGAGTGAGCGAGGCACTGGACAGCCCGGCCGATGTCCCGCCCTCCAGAGCCGTATACCTCACCGTGATTGGTTCATTCAGCTCCGAACACAACAAGTGTCATTCATATCAATCTTGTGGGCCACACGAACATTAATCTTTCATATTAAGACGGGGGCCGCAAATTATCGTCCCGAGGGCCGCAGTTGGCCCGCGGGCCGCGAGTTTGAGACCCCTGCTTTATAATAAACAAACCTACCGATTGAAAATCTAATATTTCATCGTGATACTGGTGTGCACATAGCGAGCAATGATGATGTCGTGACCGGATGATTCGCCTAAAGACATTTCGCCGACGGACGTTTGACAGATGGACAGGTCGCCGAATGAACGTTCGTTCAAACAGCGTTTAATGATTAAATACAAATACTAGTATTTGTTAGTTTAATGATTAAATACAAATACTAGTATTTGTTAGTTTAATGATTAAATACAAATACTAGTATTTAATCATTAAATGCTGTTTTCAGCTGGATTTGACCGCATTTGAGAGCATTTTGAGCCGTTTGGCGAATGGACGTATATGGACATTTTTTTGCCTCCATCGCGACATCATCGCGACATTTTACCGAGGAATTCACTTCCCTGGGCTCGGTTCTAATGTCCAAAGAGCTCCAGTATTTGTATTTAATCATTAAACACTGTTTTCGGCTGGATTTGACCGAATTTGAGAGCATTTTGAGCCGTTTGGCTAATGGATGTATATAGACGTTTTTTTGCCTCCATCGCAATATCATCACGACATTTTACCGAGGAATTCACTTCCCTTGGCTCGGTTCTAATGTCCAAAGAGCTCCAGTATTTTTATTTAATCATTAAATGCTGTTTCAGGATGGATTTGACCCGATTGCTGTCATTTTACGGCTCGGTTCTGCTACATCTGCCCGCCCAAGAGTGCTTATTCCCGGACTGCCATGCCCGCCCAAGAGTGCTTATTCCCGGGCTGCCATTGATGGTAGACTAACATTGATTTTTACTATAATTTGGACAACACCGGCGGCGGGCCGGATTAAAAATCCTAACGGGCCGTAAATGGCCCGCGGGCCGAGGTTGAAAAACTTGTACACACACGATCCGGGGGCGGGGTGAGCGCGCGAATCCCGTTTCGGCGAAACCTCCGTTCGGCCGAATGAATGTTCGGCGGAACGTCCATTCGGCGACCTGCCCGTCTGTCAAACGTCCGTCGGCGAAACGTCTTTAGGCGAATCATCCGAGTACCAATGATGTCGCTCACACTGGTACTCAGTGCGTTCAGGGAGGTTGACTTTCTGCTCAGACCAACGAAAAATTAGAGGGAACATTGTTTATAGCCATAAAATAGTTTTTAAGGGTTGGATTGATACGTTGAAGGCGCTACCAGAAAATGCACCGCCCGCCACTGCCATTGTCGCATGTCAAACAAGAAGGAAGAAGGCTAAAAAAATGACCCTATGCTATCGATGATTATGTGACCATATAACATTTGGAGTAACTTCTGCAATTCTTTCAACGTTGCTATTTTTTTTAAATCCAATAATACTTTAAAAATGATCAAAATCTCCAAATTTTGAATGAAAGATGTGAGAAAAACAAAAACAAAAGAAAATGGTGAGAAAATGATTTACCATATTTTCACGACTATAAGGCGCACTTTGTCAATGAATGACACATTTTATTTTTTTTCCATATTTAAGGCGCACCGCTCCGCATTACACTGGTCTACCGCACCACATTATATGGGTCTACAGTAGAGGCTGGGGTTACGTTATGCATCCACTAGAATGGTGCTGCGCTAAAGGGAATGTCAACAAAACAGTCAGATAGGTCAGCCAAACTTTATTAATAGATTACAAATCAGCTTTCTGACAACTCCATTCACTCCCAACATGAATAAACAACAGTTTTTTTTCTCCGAGGTTAAAGTATTAGTATTTTCGTGACACAGCAATAGCATAATAACTCTTGTTGAACAGGTGGACGAATGCGGCATCCACCACGGACGTCTCCGTCTCACCAAAGTCGTCATTAATCAAGTCAGTAATTTCTGCCTTCCTGAAAGCTCAGACCACAGTTGGGACTTCCACTGGGAATGACGGCAAACATAGAATTAATGTGCTAGATCGAGCTCAACCGAAATGAAACGCTGTTTTATATATCTCAGCATTCACCACGCACCGGAAATAGAGTCGGGGGCTGCTTGCCGTAGTTGCGAGAGCTGTTGCGGCTCAATATTGATCCATATATAATATATTGATACATATAGTTCGCAGTCTAGCTCTGAATGCTCTGTTGACGCCAACATCTAGCGGCAGGAGTTCTTTTGTAAATACACCCTTGTAAATGACGGCCGCTATCAATTGGTTGACAAAAGAATTATATATCCCAGCAGTTACTGCGCACTACTTTTTCTACGGGGAAAATAGAGTCGGGGGCTGTTTGCCGTAGTTGCGAGAGCTGTTGCGGCTCAATATTGATCCATATATATAATATATATATACAGACACTCCTCAACTTACGAACGCAATTGGTTCCGAGCGATTGTTCATAAGTTGAATTTGTTTGTAAGTTGATTTAGTGCTATATTTTGTATTATAATTTATGTTTAAGGCCTATATAAGTATATTGAAGGTTTATATAAGTGCATTTGTATGTTTAAGGCTTGTATAAGTAACACGCATTGGTTTGTACTGAAAAAAAAAACATTTAATAAAATGGAGAGAATATGTACAGTACTGTAGAGAGAGAGATAGATTTATGTATTAGAAACTGGCCAAAAGAAGCGACCTAATGACGATTGCACAGTTTTCTTCTTTTTTTCATCATAAATGATGCAGTAGCACTGTATGGCATCATTCAATTGATTTGCAAACTTTGTGCAACGTTCAATATTTGGGTCCTGCTGCTCGATCTTTCTGTTTATAAATGGTACTGAATGTGCAACGCTCACCACTTTCTGACGCGCATCAAGCTTCGTTATTATTGCCACTCGTTTCAAATGAAATGGCTTGCCTCTTCCTTGCAACTCCCTCAATAGAAGCCTTTAGCTTTTTACCAACCATATTCAATATTGGATGCATGAGATATTTAATGATACAAATGAAAAAGGTTCTTTGCACACTGGAGATACATTCACGCACTTCCCCATTGCAACGAAGAAGGTAGATGCTGGGTGAGCTGAGCTCTCACAGCGCCAGGCGTCGGTATTAGCGGCGGAAAGAAGTACTACTCCGAAAAAGACGCGAAATACAAAATTGGACTTGCGAACATTTTTGGACTTAAACGCAATTTGCAGACATGTTCGTATGTACCGTTGTTCGTAAGTTGAATGTTCGTAAGTAGGGGAGCGTCTGTATAGGTATTCGGACGTTACGTCGAAAGACGTTTGGTCCCCGGACGTTAGGTCCCTGGACGTTAGGTCCCCGGACGTTAGGTCCCCGGACGATTGGTCGACCGGACGTTTGATAGAACGGACGATTGGTCGCCGGGTTCGCGAGTCCCGAGGTTTGAGTCACAAGACTTTCATTTGTTTAACCCTAACCCTATTCACTCAATGTTAAATAATAGTCATTAAATCCCTATTCACCCAATGTTAAAATCTATCAATTGCATGCGAACCCGTTCTACCGAACGTCCGTTCTACCGAACGTCCGTTCTACCGAACGTCCGTTCTACCAAACGTCCGTCCTACCAGTGGCGGTCCGTGCATTTCCTAGTGACGCCTTCAGCAAAAACTATTTTATGGCTAAACCTCTACTGCAGCTACAGCTACGACACATAAAAGATAATCAATAAGTCAGTGCACAAAAATGGTGTGAAATCCACTTCTTAGCAGCATTTAATGATTAAATACAAATACTGGAGATTTTCAGACATTACAACCGGGCCAGGGGGTGATTTTCCCAGGAAAAGACAGCGATGAACGTCAATGGCGTATCGGCAAACATTGCCCGAAAATGGGGTAAAATCCAGTCGAAAACAGCATTTATTGATTAAATACAAATACTGGAGTTTTTCAGACATTACAACTGGGCCAGAGGGGTGATTTCCCCGGGAAAAGACAGCGATGGACGTCAATGGCGAAACGGCAAAAAAATGCACTAAAATGGGGTAAAATCCACTTCCTAGCAGCATTTAATGATTAAATACAAATACTGGAGCTTTTCAGACATTACAACCGGGCCAGGGGGGGGTGAATTTCCCGGGAAAAGACAGCGATGGACGTCAATGGCGAAACGGCAAAAAAATGCACTAAAATGGGGTAAAATCCACTTCCTAGCAGCATTTAATGATTAAATACAAATACTGGAGCTTTTCAGAAATTACAACCGGGCCAGGGGGGGGTGAATTTCCCGGGAAAAGACAGCGATGGACGTCCATGGCGAACCGGCAAAAATTGCACTAAAATGGGTTAAAATCCACTTCCTAGCAGCATTTATTGATTAAATACAAACACTGCAGCTTCAATACAAACACTGGAGCTTAAATACAAACACTGGAGCTTTTCAGATATCACAACCAGGCCCGGATGACGACTTTCCCCGGGAATTTCATAGAATTGAAATATTATTTAGGAATATAGCCATATTTTACTCACTAAAAATCCTTATTAACTGTAAAACAATATCCATCCTCCTTTCTTTCTTCCTTCTTTTCTATCGCCATCAAAGCTAATGCTGAAAGTCGAGCCTGTCCTGTCGTATTTCTGGCATAGTCCATCTTGAAAATGGCTTTAATTCAATGCAACAATATATTTGCTTGTGCAGCTCGCTCCAGATACAGTTTGTTAGCTCTGGCTAGTCAACTCTATCACTAGCCAATCATAGTTGGTGAAAGCGATGACGTATCCCTACGCCTGTGAGAAGGCAATGACGTATCCCTATGCCTGCGAGAAGCCATTGTGGTGTTGCCAACTCGAAATCTGATTGGTTAAAGCAACAGTCTTATCGACGCTTGTTTAATGCAGCAGAGCCCGCAAAACTGATTGTGAAGGCCTTGAGGCAGATTTCTGACCCTGGCAACAAATAATGGCTGAAATGTAATTGGTTAAATGCTTCAATATGAAAACACACATCTGGAAGCAGTGCAACCAGGGGGAAAAGCAATGAAAGGAAGCTAACAGACAGTATTCATGGGCAAAATATAATTAACATCAGTCTGTGATTCAGATATTTCTTAGGCCAGCAGAGAAGGCCTTGAAGGCCCTGATGGCACACCACTGCATTCTACCAAACGCCGGTCGACCAATTGTCAGGGGACCAAATGTCTTTCGACAAAACGTCCGGTCACGATATATATATATATATATATATATATATATATATATATATATATATATATATATATATATATATATATATATATATATATATATATATATATAAGCCGGGAACCGATATGATGATGTGGGATTTGTCAGAAAAGTGACATTTTACCATTAAAAAAATAAAAAATAAAAAGTCAACTGAAAATCCAAACCACATGGAACACAGTCTGCCTGGGCTTCTCTGAATCGTCTTTCAAGTAAGCTGGTCTATCCTCTCCTCAACGTACGTAAAGCTACAAAATCAAACAGTTATATATATATATATATATATATATATATATATATATATATATATATATATAGTTCGCAGTCTAGCTTTGAATGCTCAAATCCCAGCATGAACCGCGCACGGGGGAAAATGAAGTCGTAGGCTGCTTACCGTAGTTGCGAGACCTGTAGAGGATGGTGTACCTTATCGACTGATTTATTTTATTTTATCGTGATATCAATTTTAATATTGGTCCATATATAAGGCACACTGGATTATTATTATTATTTTGGAGAAAATTTAAGACTTTTAAGTGCGCCTTATAGTCGTGAAAATACGGTATTAATATATTGAAATGAATAACAAACGTAAAAACAGAGTGGAATTTTTTTTATGGTGACCAGAAATGGCTGTCGGATCCTAATAGATGAGTTGAATGACTTTCTTCACCTTCTCTAAATGTGTAAACTCAATCTTTTATTTGGTAAACACCTATTTTTCAAGAGATTTTTTTAATAGCGCAACAATTGTCTTTTGGTTCTAAACAAGGCAGCTTCGCCTGTCCCCCCCTGCTTGTTTTACATGAAGAACAAAGTTGCTTTAAATAATTTTTCACTCCTGAGTACTGTATTTAAAGTAGTTATATTTTTAAATACATACATTACATTTAGATATTAATACATTACAGTCTTTTGACATAGCTATAATATTTAATAAATATACACTTTTTGATATTTGTACTTGTGTAATTGTATTTCTGTATCGGCACGAAAGCGTATTGTGGTAGTTTTAATGGGGTTATCCTACTTCGCGGTTTTTCGTTTAACGCGGCCATGTCTGGTCTACATTAACTGCGATATCCGAGGGATTACTGTATTTATCGATTCCAAAAAGATTGATCTTTGTCTTTCCCTGCAGAACTCTTTCAGTAGTGTTGTTCTTTGTCAGCATGGGCCCCTTCCAAATACAGAAAACAGCAACCCCAGTTTGGCTTCATAATTCATGAGCCAACTGTAGACAGCCCCCCAATGAAGGATCACCTTATTGTGGTGCTGGCGTTTGTATGTTCCAATGATCCTTGGTGATATGTTGACTGGGGCCTGACTTTTTCGTTGCACATATACATCAAATGGCAGCCCAGAGTACCCACCTATTTGGGGTCCTTCGAAGGGCTGCTGGAGAGGGCTCCTTCTGGGGACTCCCTCTTTCTGCTGGGAGATCTCAATGCTCACGTGGGCAATGACAGTGAGAACCGGATGGGGTGATTGGGAAGAATGGTCCCCTTTATTGGAACTCGAGTGCTGTATTATTCTTGGATTCGTGTGCTCGCCTTGGATTGACAACAATGAACACCATGTTCAAGCATAAAGGTGTCCAAATGTGCATATGTTAACAGGACACCATAGGCTGGAGTTCGATGATTGACTTTGTGGTCGTGTCATCGGACTTGCCGCAACATGTCTTGGGCACTCAGGTAAAGAGAGGGGCGGAGCTGTCAACCGATCACCACCTGGTGGTAAGTTGGATGCGATGGTGGGGATGGATGCTGGTGCGGCCCGGCAGACTCAAACGTTTTGTGAGGGTCTTCTACGAATGCCTGGTAGAGTCCCCCATAAGAAGGAGTTTCAATTCCCACCTCCGACAGAGCTTCTGTGATGGCCAGGAAGAGGTGGGGCACATTGAGTCCAAGTGGACTACGTTCCGTGCCTTTATTGCTGAGGCGGCAGACCGGAGCTGTGACCACAATGTGGTTGGTGCCTGTTGTCCTGGCAACCCCAGAACCTGCTAGTGGACACCGGCAGCAAGGGATGGTGTCAGGCTGAAAGAGTCCTATGAGGCCTTTTTGGCCCACAGGACTGTGAAGGCAGCTCACAGGTAGCGGCTGGCCAAGCGCCACTCGGCTTTGGTGGTCTCTAAAGCAAAATCCGTGGATGGAAGGTGTTTATGAGGCCATGGGGAACGACTTCCAGGCGTGGCATCTACAAGATGCCAAAAATCAAATAGTGTTTTCCAATGTGCCAAACTCTCCACATTTCCACCAGCTTGCCCCTTGTCAGTTTGAACCGCTATAACGCGGCTTTAGTGCATTGTGTCTGGCCAAACTTTGTATGGTTTACCATAGTTCCGCCCTGAATAGTACTTAAGGGTCATTTACGAATAATCTATTGCGCCAAGTAGTGGGCAACAAAAAGTACATGTTTTGTCTGTTTTTTTCTCCACTGTTATAGTCTAGGTGACCTTTGAAGCTTTTGAAGCCTCACTATAGCGACCCAGTGTTTGCCGTAAAGAGGAACCAGTTTTTTTCTGGTTGTTAGGAAGCACATGCGGCCACAGAATTTGGCCCGCTTGTTCCCGGTGGAGGCGGCCTGGCGGCTGAGTGGTTAGCTCGTCGGCCTCATAGATCTGGGGTCCTGGGTTCAAATCCAGGTCGGTCCACCTGTGTGGAAATTGGATGTTCTCCTCGGCCCTGCGCGGGTTTCCCCGGGTAGTCTGGTTTCCTCTCACATTCCGAAGTCATGCATGGTAAGCTGGTTGGACAATCTAAATTGCTCCTAGGTATGAGTGTGAGCATGAATGGTTTTCTGTCTCTTTGTGACCTGCGATCGGCTGGCCACTGATTTAGGGTGTCCCCCGCCTCGTGCCGAAAGTCAGCTGGGATAGGCTAAACAATGACTCTACAGTAATACCTAGACATACGAGTGCCCCGACATACGAGGAATTTGAGATACAAGTAAAATTCCGGGCAAATATTTACCTTGAGATACGAGACAAATTTTGAGATAAAAGCAGATGCGAGAGGCTGTTTTTGATTTCAGCGCACTGTCTTTCTTGCCGCATCTCCCTCGTGCAAAGATCTCTATGAGCACTGGGCGGAGCGCTGCGTTTTTTTCCGTGTTTCAGTGCAGAATTAGCGGAAACCCAATCGGTCCAAAGAAAAGCCGGTGCAATGAAGGGTAGTGTGAAGAAAAGGCGTATACAGTGGTACCTCGACATACGAGCGTAATCCATTCCGAGACTGAGCTCGTATGACGAGGTTCTCGTAACTCGAGCGGACGTTTCCCATTGAAATGAATGGAAAAAAATTTAATTCGTTCCAGCCCTCTGAAAAAACACCAAAAACAGGATATTGGATTGAATTTTTTTAAAATTTCTTCTAATTCCCCATCTATTAACAAAGTAACACATAACTAGTGGTTTAATAGAAATAAAGTGTTTAATCTAACTAAAATTGGGCGGATTTTGCCGAGGGGAGAGGGGCACAAAAGGCGGGGGGCTTCGTTTTTTTTCCACACAACGCACTCGTAAACAGAACAAACACTCCACCCTTACGTTCGCTATCGATGGGCTGTTTGCTGTCGTACTATTCCCTTCAAAATATTCCGAAAATGATGCATACAAATGTCCTCACAATCGGAGAACGCACGACCACTTGCCAACGAGCAGCAGTCTTGTCAGCGATCGCACCACTGCTCATGGGAGCTTCGGGGG
Organism: Stigmatopora argus; assembly: GCF_051989625.1. Classification (NCBI taxonomy): domain Eukaryota; kingdom Metazoa; phylum Chordata; class Actinopteri; order Syngnathiformes; family Syngnathidae; genus Stigmatopora; species Stigmatopora argus. The sequence continues at coordinate 16,695,957 of NC_135397.1, read as the reverse complement.
CGCTGGCTAGCGGCTCCTTTTAGCTTGTAGCATCTGTGTTCGCATCCCCTCGAACGGCGCCTATGATAGAGTTGCTACCGGGGATGCTGTTGCGAGCACGAGTATACTTCATTACCCAGAAAGCCCTCTTTTCCCCGCGCATGCGCGTTGTGCGTTTCCTGGTCTGAATAGCTCATCCGGTGCTCGTAAATATTGTTATACACGAAATATATGCCAAAAAAAATGCCATGGCCACCTGGCTTGGTCGCATCACGAAATTTTGACCGCATCACGGGCGAATTATTCGATCGAAATTTCCCCCGTAAGACGAGCATTTTGTATGATGAACGGTCGTATGACGAGGTACCACTGTAATGACAATCGATATTAAGCATGAAATAATCGAAAAACATGAGTAGGGTATGCGTGACTGAGCTGGTACATATGGAGAAGCAGGAAGTTTGCTTCAAAAGCCGCGGTGGAATACATTAACCTCTTTGCCTTGGTTATTACACAAGAAGGTTTAAATTTAGTGTAACGCAAGATTACAACTTTTTTAAAGTGTGTGTGTTGGAATCTAAATTCATTTAAGTTAAATTTAAAGTTAATGTTACGTTGCCTGCGCATCCGTCAAGTCTCTCTTTCTCTCTCTCTCTCTCTCTCTCTCCCATCCGTGCACTCTACGTTATAATGAATAAAGTCTCTTTTTTTATTTATTAAACATCATAACCACTAATTATTTGTTACTCTTTTAGTAGATGGTGAATTAAAACCAATAAAGATATGTTTTTCCATTGTAATATCCTGGTTTTTGGTGTTTTTTTTCATTTGGTGGGAATGAATTAATTTGTATTTAGTTCATTTTTATGGTAAACGTTGATTTGAGATACGAGTAAATCGACATATGAGCTCAGTTCCGGAAGGCATTAAGCTCGTATCTCAAGGTATGACTGTATTTTCAACCTCAGCCTCAGTCTGCAGAAGGTCCCAACCCTGTGAGGGCTTCCTGTGTTTGGTTCCAGTTTTATCTAGGTCTACATTGTCTTCTCCTGTGTCTCTGCTTGCTACTGCTACAAACTGAATTTCTCAAATATATGATGAATAAAGGTTAATCTAATCTAAACAACATCCAATTATTCTCTCAAGAATAGGCACACAGTGAATTAATATAAAGTCATATTTAAAAAACAAATTATTTTCTGTACAAACCTCCGTGAAGTTGTGCGCCCCATCAGACTTCAAAATCAAAGATCACAGGACATAGAAGCAACCATAAAAAATGCAGACAATTCGAGCAAGGACAGACAAACACACGGTGTAAATTGAGATACATGGGTTGACAAGAGTATCGGAAACACCTGGGTTACACAAGAGGGAGCAACCAGGAAATACACTAGGGGCGGGGAAACGACAGGTGAACTCAATCGGCAATCACAGGGACAGGTCACACAGGGGGAAAAACATGACAAAACCAATACTTAAATCTATTGTGCTTCATTTGTGTTGTAAACGTTTTCGTCTGTGCTGTAACACTGCTTTATAATTTCAATTTGTAGCAATGACAGCCCATTCATCTGCGGTGGAAGGCTTCCGTTGTTCCGTCAGATTTTGGTCCCTCATCAGATTTTGGTAACCAAGCTTTTTCTGATAGACATTAACAATTTTTGCTACTTTATCAAGTTTCTATACCTCTGTTTTCCCATAGAAAAAAAATCTACTTCTGTTTATGGGGAAGCACATTTTGATGGTTTCATTGCACCTATCCAACAAAATGCTCACAGTTTTCAAAACATTATTAGATCAATAATATTCAACTCAATTCCCTGTGACAGTAATCACATGTATTTTCGATGTGTTTTTATTTGTTACAATTTGGTGGTTCCGTTACACCCTATCAAATAAATTGTATTTTGTGCTCTAGGCACCAATGTTTGAGATCTTCTGGATAAAGGGTGCAACATATGGGCATAACAAGAACAGAACCGCAAAGTATGAATTTCTTATGGATAGCAAAATATCACAGAACAGAGTTCGTTTGTGCTAGGAAAAGTTCCATTTTGCTGCTATCGTTTTTGAGACCAGACATGGCCGTGATAATAAAAAAAACGCGAAGTTGGATCACCCATATCATTACTACAATACTACGTTTTTGCGCCTATTCGAAAATACAGTTACCTGAGTGCAATTATCAAGAAGTGTATTTATTAAATATTACATTTATAAGCATATGAAAAGACTATAATGTATTAATATAAGACGAACCCTCGTTTCAGTCATCATTCTTTTGTCCGAAAAAGCGTCTTATATGTGAGTAAATACGGTAAATATAAAATATATATTTAAAAATTTTAAATCGTTTAAATACTATACTCATAATGAAAATAGTTTCTCTCCGCTTGATATAGATAAAAAAACAGGTTAATGGGAGTTTTAATCCAAGTCAATTTCCTTGTAGAGGCATTCAATCCAATTGAAGTCCTCCTGAACAGTCCAGACCTTGAAGGCCAGCCCCCTTTCAGGGAAGGTACATTTGGGATGAAACAGTTTGACAACCAGTCCTTTGTGAGGGCTTTTGTGATCCAGCTTTCCCGTTGCTCATCCAGTAGACAGGCAGCAAGGCTTTGTTGTTGTTTTTAAAGCATGAGGACGGTCGAACTTGTAGATTAAGGCCGGTTTTACCATGAAGCCAGCCAGCAGAATTCACAAACATGATGAGCGTGAGGCGATCCTTGTGAACCTTGAACCCTGGAACTTTCAGGTCATCTTTGAATAAGAATGTCCTAACCCATGTTAGGCGGCCTTGTGGCACGAGTATTTGTTCGTCAGCCTCACAGCTCTGGGGTCCTGGGTTCCAATCCAGGTAATGTCCACCTGTGTGGAGTTTGCATGTTCTCGACCGGGCATGCGTAGGTTTCCTCCGGGTACTCCAGTTTTCTCCCACATTCCAAAAACATGCATGACAGGCTGATTGGACACTCTAAATTGCCCCTAGATATGGGTGTGAGAGTGCATGGTTGTCCGTCTCCTTGTGCCCTGCGATCGGCTGGCCACCGATTCAAGGTGTCTCCTGCCTCTGGCGCGGAGTCAGCTGGGATAGGCTCCAGCACCCCCTGCGACCCTAATGAGGATAAAGCGGTTCACAAAATGAGATGAGAGATTAGATAATTTAAATATGCTATTCTCTTGTTGGCGGCCTTGTCATAATTGCGCCTACGGTGTGCGGCGGAGTCGGACCCAAAGATGCAGGAAGTCAAACAAGACAGGAGTGCTGGTGCACAAAACTAAAGGCGTTAATAAGAACTAACAGAAAAGGCACATTGACAGGGGAGACAACATGACCAAATGCAAGCAATACTCCAACAACCAGACGTACCAGGAAGCAACGTATAAATAGGCACACAAGGGGTAATTATCAATCAAACACCCCTGGTCACATAAGTAAGAAAAGCATATAAACACACATTACCTAGACAGCACACACAAGGGAGACACGCTCACACCAGCAAAATCCCAAACAAAACATGACAGGCCTGGTGGATGAGTGGTTAGTGCGTCGGTTCATAAAATGAGATGAGATGAGATAATCCATGTTAAGAATTTAGAGATAGCCCTTCTAACCATTCTCTTCTATGATGTGAGGGAATTCTTCCTCGACGTACCGCTTTGCTGCGTCTTGGTCTGCCGAGGAGGCTTCTCCATACAGTGAAACACTTTGTAGACCAAAGGTGTCAAACCGATTCCGCAGAGGGCCGCCGTGGATCCTGGTCTTAGTGACTTAATTTCGAGGCAATTCATCACTGTCTACAAGAGAGAAAAACAGGACAGTGAATATGAAACGCTTTTTTTTGCAAGTGCATTTGTATGCATAAGTAAAATAATGGATTTGTCTTTTTTTGCGAGGAGGTAACGCAAACAAGTGTCACTCCACCTGTTTGCACAGTGTTTAAACCAATAGAATATTGCTAAATGGGAGTTCAATAGTCCCCCAAGGGCCAAATGAGCAGCTTCATTTACCCAGAGAGTCCTCTTGAAATTCCTGTGTTGCATTCAGTTGATTAGCCAGTTCTTGCATAACCGCATCCTTTCCGATTTGATCGTTCCTTCTCCTCTCCATGATCACGTCCTCCAAACTCTGGAACTCCAGGACGTGGCTCTTCTGATCAGAAAAGTGCATCTTTAAGCGGTACGGTTGTTTCCCGATCCGGATCTCGCCTCCTATTTTAAACACTCGCCTGCCAAAACGGCACCAGGCCATTTCACCAATGAGGTGTCTTCCAAAATAAGTAGCACCTGACTTTAATCAACTGATTTCACTAGCAAAAGGTATCCTCTTGTTCAGTTGGAATGAAAACCTGCACCCAATGCGACCCTTTGAGGACCAGTTTGAACCAGGCATAAATTTTTACAATTGTATGATTTTTTTATATACTTATTATAAAAAATGCGATGTACTGAAGCCTCGAATGTTGAAGCCGCGAAGTGAATCACAGTACAGTAATACCTTGAGATACGAGCTTAATGCGTTCCGGGACTGCGTGTGCAGTCGATTAGTCGCCGGTCTTTTGGTCGCGGTCTTTAGGTCGCCTGGAAGTTTGGTCGGCGTCTTTTGGGTCCCCGGTCTTTTTTGTCGCCGGTCTTTGGGTCGTCTTTTGGTTGCCTGATTGGCTACTGCCATATACTGTCAATTTATTAAATAGCAGATGGTGTTTTTATTGAAGCAGTCCAATGAACATTCATTCTCTCTGGAGAACTTGCAAAGTTGAAATACTTTAGATTAGATGGTCATTTTTATCAAACTAATAAAAGTATTAGTATACTTTTAGTTACACAGTATTTAGATCGCTTCAACAGTATTTAGACTCTAAATACTGTTGAAACGATCTAAATACTGTTGAAACGATCTAAATACTGTTGAAACGATCTAAATACTGTTGAAACGATCTAAATACTGTTGAAACGATCTAAATACTGTTGAAACGATCTAAATACTGTTGAAACGATCTAAATACTGTTGAAACGATCTAAATACTGTTGAAACGATCCAAATATCTAATATCAAAATATCAATAAGAGCACTCATTTAACACATCAATAAGAGCACTCATTTAACACATCGGCTGCTGCCATTGACTGTCATAGGCGTCCAATGAACCTTCATTCTCTCTGGGAGAATGAATGGGAGAATCTCTCTTAAGGTAGAAAAATGGTTAAGAATGCCCAGAAAAGTGTTCCAAAAGCGGAGTAATAGTTTTTAAAACAGCATTTAATGATTAAATACAAATACTGGAGCTTTTCAGACATTAATTTAGGGTGATTTTCCCGGGGGAAAGACAGCTATAAATCTCGGCGCGACCAAATGCGACGACCATTTGCGAAAGGGCCTACATTTCACTAAAATGGGGTAAAATACGCACTTATTGATGAAATACAAATACCGGAGCTTATCAGACATGACTACCGGGCTCTGGGGGTGATTTTCCCGAGGGAAAGACAGCGATAAAAGTCGGCGCGACCAAATGCGACGATATGCGACCATTCGCAAAAGTGCCAAAAATGCACTAAAATGCGGTAAAATCAGCACTTAGTGATGAAATACAAATACTGGAGCTAAAATGACAGTCGATGGCAGCAGCTGATGTGTTAAATGAGTGCTCTTATTTCTCCCAGAGAGAATGAAGGTTCATTGGACGCCTATGACAGTCAATGGCAGCAGCCGATGTGTTAAATGAGTGCTCTTATTGATATTTTGATGTTTGATAAAAATGACCATCTAATCTAAAGTATTTCAACATTGCAAGTTCTCCCAGAGAGAATGAAGGTTCATTGGACGCCTATGACAGTCAATGGCAGCAGTCGATGTGTTAAATGAGTGCTCTTATTGATGTGTTAAATGAGTGCTCTTATTGATATTTTGATATTAGATATTTGGATCGTTTCAACAGTATTTAGATCGTTTCAACAGTATTTAGAGTCTAAATACTGTTGAAACGATCTAAATGCTATCTAACTAAAAGTATACTAATACTTTTATTTGTTTGATAAAAATGACCATCTAATCTAAAGTATTTCAACATTGCAAGTTCTCCAGAGAGAATGAAGAAGGTTCATTGCACTGCTTCAATTAAAACACCATCTGCTATTTAATAAATTGACAGTAGATGGCAGTAGCCGATCAGGCGACCAAAAGACGACCCAAAGACCGGCGACGAAAAAGACCGGCGACAAAAAAGACCGGCGACCCAAAAGCCGACGACCAAACTTCCGGGCGACCTAAAGACCGCGACCAAAAGACCGGTGACCAAAAGACCGGCGACCAATCGACCGCGTACCCCGGGACTGAGCTCATATGTTGATTTACCCTTATTTTAAATGAACTTTTCCCATAGAAATGAACTAAATACAAATTTATTTGTTCCCACTCTCTGAAAAAAACACCAGAAAACAGGATATCATAATGATTTTTTTTTTTTTATCGGTTCTAATTCACCCTCTACTAAGAGAGTAACAAATAATTATCTAGTGGTTATGATGTGTTGATGTACAGGTAGGTGTTTTTTCCCTTCTTGGATTTGCTGCCTGTCGCACCTCATCCAGTGCCCATGGGTCAGCTGCAGGGTCATCAGCCAGGAACCGCCGTTCATTGATGTTTCGCTCCTTTAATCCTGGAACATCTCCTGGTGGCGGAGCAGTGACATAGACCTCTTTCTGTCACCCCCTGCAGTTGATACCTGTTGTGTCCTGCAGCCGTTGATGGGGTTAGCTGTTGTTTACCCAGCTCCTGTCCTTCCTCCTAAGCCAGAGCCAAAAGCTGCCTTTCTCTGCCTCCTCTGCCAGCTCTTTTATGGCCTTCCTCAGGCTGCCTCCAGACACCCCAGCTTTCCTCGGGAGGCGTGTTGTTGACAGCCCGACCTATCCTCGGCAGCCAACCTCCAGCCAATTTCCTGGCACTCAGCTGCCAGCTCCAAGTATTTGGCCTTCTTGCGCTAGAAGGCGGCCTCAATCCCCTCCTTTGATGGTACTGTTAGTTCTGTGAGGTGCACTGCTCTTGCCTTGAAGGACCATACCACAATGTCTGGACGGAGTGATGTGGTGATGATCTTCGTGGGGAATCGGAGCTGCCTGTTGAGAACAATCGTCATGTCCCTCTCCTGACCATGGGAAAAGGGCCTTAGTGTCTCTCTTGGCCTGGTGTATCTCTCCCCCCTTCCGTGACGAGGTTGGCGTGGATCTCTGCTGGTGGTGAATTTTTACTGCTCTGTCTGCGTCTCTCCAGCACTTCAGCTAGTTTCCTCAGGACCTGATCATGGCGCCATCTGTAGCGCCCCTGAGAAAGTGCAGTCTTGCGTCTTGGAGGCTAGCATTGCAAAGTGCGCAGCATAACTCCTTCCCAAACCATTAGTGGCGTTTATGAGGACAGGGAAGCGTGTCGTAGGTTGCGCAAATGAGGAAGCTGATCCTTGCCTGCGGGATCTTCCAGAAGTAAAACCAACTGATGTTTGTATTGAAATTAATGTATTTACCCCACACAGAAATCTTACCGGCTCAATAGCCTTATGGGGCCATATAGGCTATTTGACCGGTTACCGGCTAAATAGCCCCTGGGACTATTTGACCGGTTACCGGCTAAGGAGCCACTGACAAACTTTTTGACTTGCGGGCCAGAATGGATCCTAAAATTTGACAGCATTTGGACAAGCAATGTAATTAATCAAAGATGGGGATTGAAATATAAGAAAAAAGACACATTTGAACGTGAAATTTATTTTCAAATTTACTTTCAACATTAAGAACATATTATTATTCAACAAAAGAGAGCAGTCTTTAAATTGAGAGTGATGAGCGGTATTGCAGGGCAAAGGGAAATGAATGAGGTCACTTTTACTATAATTTGGACAACGCCGCCGGCGGGCCGGATTAAAAAGCCTAACGGGCCGAGGTTGAAAAACATGTACACACATGATACGGGGGCGGGGCGAGCGCGCGAATCCCGCAACGACAAAACGTCCGTTCGGCCAACCGTTCGGTCGGCGAAACGTCCGTTCGGCCAAACGTCCGGTCGGCGAAACGTACGTTCGGCCAAACGTCCAGTCGGCGAAACGTCCGTTCGGCGAACTGTCCGTCGGCCAAACGCCCGTCGGCGAAACGTCTTTCTTCGAATCGTCCGAGTACCAGTGAAGTGGGGATTATAAATGATATAACTCCTATAAAAAAGAAACAGGACTATGTGCTCTGGTTTCACTGTTTTTACCAGTGTCTGTATTAGAGTGGAGGAGATGCGTATGCAATGTTTGAAAATGTTGGACTCAACGACACATCCCCCAATGGGTCCCTAACCAGAGCCGTTGAAGGCCTGCAGACCCTGAATTGGAAACAAAGAGTCACTCTGGAGTGGAACTATCCACCTTCTGGCAGACTGGTGGGATAAGACCTTCGGTAAATGTAAAAATTTGCCTTCACCGAGGTGATATCAATGGCTGTTTTGGCTAATACTTTGACAATGTGTGGGTATTGTCTTATCCCCTGCTTACGCTCTTTGATAGACCAATTTATGGTTGGTAATTGCTCTAACAAATTCCAAATTGCAAGGATTGTATCTGCTTATTAGACAGCCTACTGGTGATAACATTGATGTCCAGGATTATGCAAATTATGAAAATGAGTTGGATTGGATTGGATTGGATAACTTTATTCATCCCGTATTCGGGAAATTTCGTTGTCACAGTAACAAGAGGGTGAGGATGCAGGAATAGGAAAGGCATTTTAGACATAAATTGATAGGTAATAAGTAGGTCAAGAAATAAATACATGAATAAATATATAAATAAATACGCGTGTTGCTTAGCACATATATACATACATACACATAAATGTACATGCATACATACGGTAGGTCTTAACACTCAGCCATTTTTTTGTTAAAGAGCCTGACAGCTGATGGGAGGAAGGATCGAGGATCGAGTTGAACGAGAATGATTTTGTTCTTCCTTTTCCAGGCCAGATATGCAAGTAAGGTGAATTCGGGTAAAGATCGAGACAAAGGACTTCCCCCAAGTGTATTTGTATTTGTCATAAATAAAAAAAGATTATGGGATTACGTACAAATATATAATAACAGGGGGAATGTTAGGGTTATTAGTCTTACTTTATTGTATATTTGCTCGCAATGAAGAACGCTTTGCTTCACTCAGGATTATTAGTCTTACATTATTTGCTTGCAATGAAGAACGCTTTGCTTTACTTAGGATTATTAGTCTTACATTATTATATATTTGCTGGCAATGAAAAAAATGTTTTTGAGAACCATCGACCTCTCACATGGTCGTTCACACCGCTCCCTTGGGAAGATCCGGAGGACTCTCAATTGTTTTGACTTCGCACCAGGTGGTGATACCGCTCCCTTGGATCCGGAGGACTCTCAATTGTTTTGACTTCTGTGATGTCTGTTGTAAAATCTTATGTAATAAATAAGCGAGAGGCATCGATCGGGAGAATGATCTTGTACAAAGGCGCATGATGCTTGATTCTCTCTTGCAAGACACCGGTTATGAGTCAGATGTCTGTTTTATTTATGCGTGCATTTGTGAATGCCTATTGGTGAACCTATCAACCGTGAAGAAGAGCTTCCCCTCTCCGTTCAGCAGGGCGATGGTTCTGAATATGCCTATTTCTTTGGAATTCGCTTCCTACAGCCCTTTGCCACGATGATGGAATGAGCTGCTGCTTCCAGGCAGTTCTCATTAGGTACCAGAGTAGCTCTAATACCTGGGGGCAGTTTTTATATAACTTGCAGGGGACTGCATTAAGGCCCGGTGCTGATGATGACCTTGCTTTCTTCACTGCTTGCCTAACTTCGCTGAGCTTGGGGGGCATGATGTTAAACTCAGCCGTCAGTGGTGAGGGCCGGGGAATGTACCCTGGTGTTCCTAGTGGGATGTCTCTTTGTTCATAGCTGTACTGCCTTCTGACATGCTGTTCCATTAGCTTTCTGGTGGTCTCGAGCTTTCTGGACTTCTCCAGCAGTTGTCTGGCATGCTTGAAGGTTTCCTTGGAGGAGCTGGCTCGCTCTTTCTGCTTCCGTTTGCTACGCTTGCGGATGCTTTCAGCTCTGCAAAGCCTGGATTGTCTTTGCCTGACCTCTTCCCACACAATATTCAGGCCCTCTTTCTCTGACTCGGATCCCTTCCTCCAGTTCTTGTGGAGTTTTCAGCGTCTTTGCACGAGCTGGGCGATCTCCTTTTCCCTCCTCCCCCTGTCACTCGGGGTGGTCTTCTGCTTGAAGGTAATTTCACCGAACCTGTCTCTGCAGGTCTAACATCCCCAAACAGGTTGAGCTTGGTTTTGACACCTTTCCGCAACCTTTCCTCCAGGGTCTTGATCAGGTCTGTGTCCAAAGAGCGCCATGTCTCTGCTTCGTTTGATTTTGGCCATTTGATCTTATTCTTTCTTGCTGGTTTCTTGGTTTCTGCTTGTGGCTCTTTTCTGTGTGAGATGGTGTGGGCTGGGTCTTGGTGTTCCCGTGGGGGCTCAGCCTCCGCCGAGGGGTTTTCTTCCTCTGCGCCTTCCCAGCTTTCAGCAACATTGGGTCCTTTGGCACTGTGTTTTTTTCAATACTAATATGTGACATTATTCAGTACAGACGGTAGCGTTTACCACGGTGTGCAGAGGGGAGAGAGAGCGAGACACTTTTTGGACGACAATGCGCTCGTAACATAACATAAACATAAATTCAACTTCAATGAATTTAAATTACGATACAGACACACTTAAAAATACATTTTAATCTTACCTTACACTAAACTTAATTCTAATTTTGTTTTAATTTTTTTACTTTTCTTCTTCGGGCTCGGCTCTTTTTGCCTCGCTTCCACCTTCACTTTTAGCCGGAATATTTACAAGGAACTTATCTAGGGTTGTTTGCTTTTGTCTCCCCTTCAAAATATTACAAAAATGACGCACACAAATGTCCTCACAATAGGATAATGCACAATCACTTGCCAACTTGTCCTGGTCCTCCTCTCGTATTGGCGAGCAAGCTCTGTTACACGTAAACCGCGTACACCACTCTCATGTTTTTCGATTATTTCGTGCTTAATATCGATTGTCATCATACCCCTTTTCTTCGCACTACCCTTCATTGCACCTGCTTGCTTTGAACCCATTTTTCCCCTTAATTCTGCACTTACTAACGAGAAAAAACTAACGCTCCACCCAGTGCTCATAGATATCTTTACACGAGGGAGATGCGACAAGAAAGACAGTGCGCAGTTATCATAAGAAGCCTCTCGCGTCTTGGCCACCTAGCTCTGTCGTATGCTCGTATCTCAAAATTTGTCTGGTATGTCAAGGCAAATTTTTGCTCAGAATTTTAATTGTATCTGAAATTTCTCATATTTTGGGGCACTCGTGTGTCAAGGTATTACTGTATCGCTATTTACGAAATTAATTTGTTGCAGAAGTAGTTTTGTGATTTGGATTTTTCGTAAGTAAAAGGATATTTTACATAAAATAAGCATAATTGGTTCCCTAAATACTCCCTAATTCCAAGGCGTCCAGGAGGCATCCTAATCAGATGTCTGAGCCAACTCATCTGGCTCCAAGCTTCTCACCTTATCTCTAAGGGAGCGTCCAGACACCCTGCGAAGGGAACTCATTTCAGCTGCTTGTATCTTGTTTGTTCGGTCACAACACATGATGCATAGTGCGCATCACTACGGATGCGGCAACGATCTACTTACTGATTGAAAATATCCCGCTCCATTCTTCCAATACTTGTGAACATGACCGCGAGATACTTTAACTCCTTCAAAGGGGAAGAACCCCTTCCTTTTTCGACTGAGGACCATGGTCTCGGATTTGGAGATGCTGATTCTCATCCTGACTACTTAACACTCAGTTCTGAATCATTCCAGTGAGAGTTAGAGAACACTGCCTGATAGAGGGAACAGAACCACATCATCTGCAAAAAGCAGGGCTGCAATACTGAGGCCACCACCCGGAGGAAATCCACGCAGGCCATGGGAGAACATGCAAACTCCACACAGGTGGACCGACCTGGATTTGAACCCAAGTCTTCCACTGTGAGGCCGACGCACTAACCACTCATCCACCAGGCCTGTCATGTTTTGTTTGGGATTTTGCTGGTGTGAGCGTGTCTCCCTTGTGTGTGCTGTCTGGGTAATGTGTGTGTATATGCTTTTCTTACTTATGTGACCAGGGGTGTTTGATTGATAATTACCCCTTGTGTGTCTATTTATACGTTGCTTCCTGGTATGTCTGGTTGTTGGAGTATTGCTTGCATTTGGTCATGTTGTCTCCCCTGTCAATGTGCCTTTTCTGTTAGTTTTTATTAACGCCTTTAGTTTTGTGCACCAGCACTCCTGTCTTGTTTGACTTCCTGCATCTTTGGGTCCGACTCCGCCGCACACCGTAGGCGCAATTATGACAAGGCCGCCAACAAGAGAATAGCATATTTAAATTATCTAATCTCTCATCTCATTTTGTGAACTGCTTTATCCTCATTAGGGTCGCGGGGGGCGCTGGACCTTATCTCAGCTGACTCTGGGCCAGAGGCGGGGGACACCCTTTATCGGAGGCCAATCGATCGCAGGGCACAAGGAGATGGACAACCAAGCACACTGACACCCATACCTAGGGCCAATTTAGAGTGTCCAATCAGCCTACCATGTATGTTTTTGGAATATGGGAGGAAACCGGAGTACCCAGAGGAAACCCACGCAGGCCCGGGGGGAACACGCAAACTCCACACAGGTGGACGTGACCTGGATTTGAACCCAGGACCCCAGATCTGTGAGGCCGACGCGCTAACCACTCGCGCCACCGGGCCCACATATTTAAATTATTTTGTTTAAAATGATTTGAATTATAATAAACATCAAGTCTTCATTTAGTTAAAGTCAATATACATTTTCGGGACACCCTGTATATGTATATTGTTTTACGCTGGTAACAAAATTTGAAGGAGCACTTTAATGAAACATCTTCCCAGGAAATAGGTGCGTCTTTACCAAATAAGGATGTGTATTGCAGAGGCGCCCTGCTTGTATCTAGCTATATAGGACGAGCACATTCAATAAAGCTTGGGTTCTTCCTTCAGAAGCTGAAAGAGCATAGTGGACTGATTCCTACTACCACATTTGGTGTCACGGCACTGGGAGCCGATGGGAACTGGGAGCCGATGGGAAAGGCGTGAATGCTGTCTGCTCGACGAGCACCGTATTGTCAATCTCACGGCCATAATAAAAGGTGAGATTTCTTACCATTTGATTGGCTATACGGTGTGTGTGAGTGGCTGGTGTCAACGCTGTAGCTAAATTATAATAACTATAGTTGTAATTTCCCAGGCTGAAAGGACCTGTGTTGAAAGAATATTAGGCAAGAACCTCACTCGCTCAGAGGGCAAAAAATGGTATCCAGGTGTTTTATCAAAAGAAAGACTCGAGCATGCCGTTGAACAATTTTATTGGGGAAAAAAAGAAAAAGAGTTAAGAGAGCAGTCTGACCCTCGCCGCCGTGGCCCCGTGCTGCTTGGCTCGTGAAGAACTCGAGTGCCCTTGACAGGGGGTATTGCGCAGGTGTTAAATGGTTAGATGAAGCCATATACTGTTGATTAATTGTAACGTGTGTTTGAACGTTATTTCAGGTTTAGCGCGTCGGTAGAATTGTGGGTCACGCCCTCCAAATACGCGTCAGGAGGAAACGCACTGTCAATCCCGGCTGCACCTAATATAATCCGGGGTTTTGAGTGAATATTTATATTTAATATTCGGTTGGACCGACCTATGAGAATTCAAACCAGTCTGTGTTTGAGAATATCACTCAAAACAGTTTCTATGAGTACGGACAATTAACGTGACCGGACGTTTCATCGACGGACGTTTGGTCGACGGACACTTGGTCCCCGCACGTTTCGTCGAACGGACGTTTGGTCGACGGACAGTTCGTCAACCGGACGTTTCATCGACGGACGTTTGGTCGACGGAAACTTGGTGCCCGGACGTTTCATCGAACGGATGTTTGGTCGACGGATTCGCCGCCGGACATTTCGTCGAACGGACGTTCCGTCGCCGGATTCGCTCGCTCTCAAAATTATAATCATGAGAGAGAGAGAGTACAGCAAGGTGTTGAAATACTTTTTATGGTATTTTTTATCAAACTGAGAGAACTTGCAATACAGCAAGGTGTTGAAATATTAAAATTATCAATAAGGGCACTCATTTAACGCATCGGCTGCCATTGACGGCGTTAGACGTCCGATGAACCGTCATTCTCTCTATTTCTAACTGAGAGAACTTACAATACAGCAACTTGCAATACAGCAAGGTGTTGAAATATCAATATTATCAATAAGAGCACTCACTTAACACATCGGCTGCCATTGACGGCGGTAGACATCCGATGAACCTTCATTCTCTCAATTTCTAACTGGTAGAACTTGCAATACAGCAAGGTGTTGAAATACTTTATATAGTCATTTTTATCAAACAAATAAAAGTCTTAGTATACTTTTAGCCCGTAACTTTGACATTAAAATAAAAGGCAATAAATAAAATTATTTTATTACAATTTTTGTTAAAAAGAAGACAAAGCAAATTCACAGATTGTGTTTTTATTAAAACAGCAAAACTTACAAAAGCAAATTTCTGTGAATTCCCTTTGTACATAATTTGTAAGTTTGTATTTGTAATTTTTGTGCATAATTTGTACGTTTTACTGAAACTTCCGTTCAACGAAATGTCCGGCGGCGAATCCGTCGACCAAACGTCCGTTCGACCAAACGTCCGTTCGACGAACTGTCCGTCGACCAAACGTCCGTCGACGAAACATCCGGGTATCGACAATTAATGATGGATTATTAATTTTTATATTTTATAAGGTACTGCCGTGCGTTCAGAAAGGTGCGCACACGTTTGGGAGAATGTGCGTGTGTGTGTGCGATCTCCCCCCTCCTCTGTCTGTCTCTGTATCTCTCTTTTCCTTTCTGTTTCCTGTTGCCAGTCAACAGGCAAAGAAGAATTGAGGTATAATGAAACGCGCAGAAAAAAGAAAAACATATGATGTGCTTAGTACTGTGTGGAAAACAAAAGTGTGAAAAAACGTAATGCTATAATTTGTAGAAAAAAATGTTAGAATAGTCACTTCTGGAATGTAAACACAAAGTTGAGTTAGTTTATACCAAGAAAAAGTAGAATTTGAGCTAAAACGTTTTGGTCGATATTGTGGTCCGAAGTGGTTAAGTGCTATGGTGTTTTCCGTGCGTGTGTTGTAAATCACGTGGAGCAGTGTTAAAATCTTTGCAGGCGGTGTGAGGTCGAAATCCTTTCATCACCGGTAGTATAAAAACTGCAGGGGATGTAGTCCTACGTGAAGGAAGTCATTCTCCTTTGTCACCGCCGGAAAGGTTGCCAAGTCCGCCACAATAATGCAGCACCCACAGAAGAGCCCCAAAGTCAAAAATTTATAATGTGCTGGATTGTCATACTGAAAGAGATCAAGCCCTCAGAGAAATAGCAAAGCAAGGATGTTCTTATTGGGTCAATTTAGAAAACCAAGATGGGGCAAGGACAAACAAAATATTACTATCCAAGAAATTGAGCGTGGGATGGATGACACAACTCAGAAATATCTGCCGGAAAAAGTGAGAGAACAGAAAAACAGGCTAAATAAGGTAACAGTGGCAGGTAGAGTATCTGAGAAGAGTCATTTCACATGGCGCAATTTCAGTTGCACCTTCTCATTGGAAGGAGTAAGTAAAACACCACGTCTGGGTAACGCAGGTCAGATAATGACCTTCTTGGGAATGACTGGTTATAGCTAGAGCTGGATAGTAGTCTATGCTGTTAAAACAGCGCTCTTGAGAGAATTAATGAAGGGGGGTGAAAATCAAACATTGCGGACACCTTTGAACTGGAGCAATGAGTCCAGAATTGCGTTCGAAACAATCAAACAGGAAATGCAGACAGCTCTGGCATTTGCAGCAAGCCATTTTACCTGTACGTGTCAAACCGACATAATTTGTCTGCGTCTAAAGTGCTGAAGCAAGAGACGTGCAGTGGTCGAAGAAAACAGCCTATAGCTTATTATCCCGACCGGACGTTCCGTCGACGGACACTTGGTTGACGGACACTTCGTCCCCGGACGTTTGGTCGAACGGACGTTTGGTCGCGGGACATTTTGTCGAACAGAAATTTCGTCTAACAGACATTTCGTTGACGGACAATTCGTCGCCGGACATTGTACCCAAAGCGTGACCGGACGGTTCGTCGACGGACACTTGGTCGACGGACACTTCGTCCCCGGACGTTTGGTTGAACGGATGTTTGGTCGCCGGACAGTTCGTCGAACAGACATTTCGTCGAACAGACATTTCGTCGACGGACAATTCGTCGCCAGATTCGTTGCCGGACATTTCGTCGAACGGACAATTCGTCGCCGGATTCGCTCGCTCTCAAAATTATAATCATGAGAGAGAGAGTTTGTAATTGCATTGACAATGTCAGAGCATTAATATCTAAATATCTAATATCAAAATTATCAATAAGTTGCGTATTATTGGCGTTGTGTGTACATGTTTTTCAATTCGTCCTACAGAAAAACTTGCCTCTTTTATACTATTATTGTCCCAAATGAAACACATTATCAAGAAGTTGCGTATTATTGGTGTTGTGTGTACATGTTTTTCAAATTGTCCTATAGACAAACTTGCCTCTTTTATACTATTATGTTGTGAGAAAAATTAAGCAACAAGGATATTGGTCACCATACTTACAAGCAATGGTGGATGAAGTTTTAGGACAATATGAAGTCTGTGCACAAAACAATGTTCGGAAGGGTAACACAACACCAATTGGACATACACTAATTCCAGAACGTCAGTTCAAACGTCCTGTCCTAGATTTCATAGACATGATCAAATCCATGCAAAGAAAAAGGTACATGCTGGTAGTGATCGACCGATTTAGCCGTTGCGTCGAGGCAACAGCGTCAGGGAGACAACAGTTGGAACCTTCACGAGATGTCTCCCAAGAGCCCGCCCGTCGCGGCCTGCGAATCCAACAAAACCACCCAGAGCTGCCACCCAGGAACGTGGCGCCCTACGTTTTTCATCCAGCCGGAGATATTCGCACTGCCCCACACCTCCGGCTACCCCCTGGATGAACTAATCCGTGTTCCAGTGACAGCTCTAGCGCTGCTGAGGGTAATCCTCAGGCGCCTGGGTGACCCAACAACAACAACAACAACAACAGCAACAGCGTCAAAGGATCAAAGCTCGGAAACCGTTGTAAAATTCTTGTTAAGAGAAGTAATTCCGCGATCTGGTATACCATCTAAAATAAGTTCTGACAATGGCCCGGCATTTGTCCATAAACTTGGCAAAGGAATTTTGAAACAATTGGCACTAACTCTGTACACTTTTGTTTTTCGGGTTTTACAGCCCTTCTATCTTTTTTTAAATTACATTTTAATATTTCTTAATACATTCCTTTTTACTTTACTTTGTACTTTATACTTTTTACTTTAATGTTTTTACAACTTTCCTTGTTCTGTTAGCCTGGCTTCTTTCGGCTACTTCTTTTTTGGAACCATTCAGCCATGCCTACGCTGTCACACACATGGGACTAGCTGTTACAATACGCAGCAGAAGGAGCATCACCTCGGTGCCGCCGGAGAGTCGGAGCTGGACAAAAGTGCCGGGAGAAGAGGCAACGCTTCTGACCAACCATTCCATCATGGGATAAGATGGAACAGCTGTCGGCGCTTACCAGCAACGGAGTCGAGGGGCTCTACTCTGCTACTGTTGTCTTCAGCTCCAGACTACTGAGGAACTGTGCGGATAAGCTTGGAAGAGTGACTGCATATTCTCTACCTCGGTCACAGCCTGCAGAAGTTCCCCATCTTGTGGAATACTTCCTGTGTGTGGTTCCAGTTTTTGTCCAACTTTACATCTTTTGAGTCTGTATCCGTTTTTGCTACCGCAACCAAAATGGCGCCGTTCAAGTGGCGATAGCTCCATCCACTCTTGCTTGTTTTGTGTTTTTGCTGCTCTTCTGTCTTAATTATTTGATTTGGTGATTCTTAATGATCCCATTACTTTGATTTACTTTGTGCTTTTGCTTTGTTGTTCTGTGGCCTTTGCGACTGTACTGTCAAACTTATAACTATTGCACAACAGTGCGTGTAAAGGACCAGATGAAAAAAATTGAATTTGCCAATAAATGATTAACAAATTATACTTTATTCACTTTTTATACTTCTTTTCATTATGCTGTACTTTTTCAATAGTTTGCAAAAATACTATTTCAATTATTGTAAAAACATGATAATAACAGTTTGATTTAAATTGTCCCACGTTTTTAGTTTTTTTTGCATTTTATATCGATTTTGCGTGAATCGCATTCGCTCCGGTAATACTCCAGAAATGGGACAAGGGTACTCCTGAAATGGGGTCGACGGAGGTTGGCAGCTCTGCCTACGGCTGTCCAGATAGAAGGAAGCACGACGTGGTACCACCTCAACCATTGTATTAAGGTACGTGCACCGAGATCGGAAATCAAGGCGCAGAGCAGCGCGGACAGCCCAAATAAGGAGCCAGATGTCAAGGATTCACCTCCTGGTGATGGTGATCTGCGTGCTGCGGGTGCTGGTGATTTCGAAACCAGTGATCCAGCCCACGGGGACAGTAAAGAGAACGAATAGTAATGCTGAACATGAGGTAAAAGTGCAGCTTACAATAACATTGGAGGTTAATAAATTATGACTTTCGCCTAATAGTGGACAGGTCAAAGGGGAATCTGTTAGGATGGGCTTGTTATTGTTTTTCCATTGCTTTCTCCCTGTGTTCTGATGTTCGTTTCCCTACTCTTGTTTCTCTCTCTTGTCTTGCCGTTCCTCTCGCTCAGCTGTGCGTCATTTAGAATTAGTTCCTGTTTTGTCTATTTAAACCCCACTGAATGTTATGTCATTTGTCGGATCGTCTGCTTTATTTGCCTTGCCATGTGTCTACGTTACATACCTGTCAACCTCTGCCGATAACTGCCCTTATAAATGATTATGATTCCCCTTACAAACCCCCCAAAAACCTTACAAACACCGTACGAGTCGTACGGTGTTTTGTAAGGTTTTTGGGGGGTTTGTAAGGGGAATCATAATCATTTATAAGGGCAGTTATCGGCAGAGGTTGACAGGTATGACGTATGACGTTACCTCGTTCCTCGATTGCCCGTGTTTTCCCTAGTCGGGTTTGTTTTCCATTATTTCTTGCCAAGTCCCTTGTTACTTTCCTTGCCTCCTGCCCAAGTTATTAAAGTCGAGTGCCCGAGCGTCCGTGCCCGACCCGACTAACCGTTCCCTAGTCCCCGTTTTGGCTAGCCACCCATGGTTCTCGTTCCGGCTAGCTGCCCATGTGTTCCTGTTCTGGCGCCCCGTTCTCGTGTTCCCGTTCTGGTGCCACATTCCCATGTTCCCGTCCCGGCGCCCCACTCTTGTGTGCCCGATGACAGCTATTCTCTTGGTGGGGGCCCCAACAACGGTGTAGACTATGAGGCAGAGGGCGGAGACCCTCTCGGCGGCGACGACCATGAGGCGGAAGGCGGAGACCCTCTCGGCGGCGACGACCACAAGTGCGGAGACCCTCTCGGCGGCGACATCCATGAGGCCAAGGGCGGAGACCCTCTTGGCGGAGACTCTGGTGGCGATCAGCCTCCAGGCTTCCCGGTCGGTCAAGACATCCTGCGAAATTCCCTGTTTTGGGTGACTGTTAACATTCACTAGTTTACAGCGAATCAAATACATTTATGTGACTTTAAATAAAAGAAATTTTCAATCAAAACTCTTGTAATAAGAAGTAGGCAATCTTGACTTCTGGACTTGACAGAGTGGGGAGTATAACGGCAGCTGTCAGGCCCTGAATGCAACATGGCCCACTGGCAGGCCCCTGGTAATTAGTGTTGAGTAAACTCATTTAGGCCCTAAATGCATCGGGTGAGGACAGGACCCGTATGCATGGTGGGGGACCTATGACCTTGCTGACATAGGATACAATAGCGTTATGGTCACAATCACTATCTGGATCCTATTACTCTCCATTACTCACATTACTCACCCCTCAATAATCGATGGCTCTGGGGGAGGCGAAGAGGGAGAGATCTGCCTTACAATGACAAAATTACTACCCATGTATGTCCTCATTCTCCCACATCCATTTTAAAGCACCCAAATGGCCTGATGAGGGTGAGAGCTTGCGCTGATATTATAGCTGCTAAGGTCAGGGCCTCTCTTGCATAAAGCAGGGCAGGTGTCCTCCCTAAACAAACAGTCTCTGTCATATTTATTTTCGTCCCGATGTGTGTCTAACCCAATAACTTCACTTTATAATATTATCCACCTGGGCCACTAATAACACCCATTATATTTTCTGATACGGTAAAACTAGCTAAATCTGTAGTGACACACCTACCTTCGACAGACGTACGCAACTACAGTAAGCCATTGGTCACAAAATTAAAGACATTCTATTTAATGTAAAGTCTGACTTGCTGAGCTGCCAACCTCCGTCGACCCCATTTCAGGAGTACCCTTAACCCATTTCCGGAGTTTTTCCGGAGTGAACGCGATTCACGCAAAATCGATATCAAATGTAAAAAAAAAACGTAGGACAATTTATATCAAACTATTATTATATATTTTTACATTAATTGAAATATTGTGTTTTTGCAAACTATTGAAAAAGTACAGCATAATGAAAATAAGTTTATCTTTGTGGTTGGGTCCTTCTACGTGCAATTTACAGTCAGTATTTCCACTATGTGTCACGCTGAAGTCGTTTATGCATGTTGTGCAATGTGCAAATGTAGGTCCTTTAAAAAAAAAAGTGACAATCTTTTTTAATTTCCGGATTTTAGAAAGATTGTCCAGAGTCCCGGAGCTTGCGTTGCTTGTCCGGATAATCTCCGGAAATTCCCGAGAAGTTTGCAGCTCTCTGGACTGGATTGCAACTTAGAACATGTATTGACCAGTTCGTCACAATTCTTTGGTTCAGGTTTGCACCAATAATATTCTTTATTACTCTATATCAGGGGTCTCCAACTCCGGTCCTCAAGGGCCCCTATCCAGTCTGTTTTCCATGTCTCCTTCCACCAACACACCTGAACATGGCAAATTTACCCCACCTATCTGAATTGCACAGTAAAGAGATAAAATGTCTGCTGGAAAATGTTCAAGTACTTTGGCCTGCAGTATTTAAATATTTGCAATATTGTGAATTCGGACCCGGTCATATTGAACGCGGTCAAAGAAAAGGTGGAGCACAAAATTACTACAACACATCTAATCACTCAAGGCCAGTGAAAGAGGGGAAACATAACACATTCAATGCTGATATCTTCCTGGACATCAAGCAGGTGTGTGGATGAAATTATTTGTCCTATATTGTAGAATGTCTATGTAGTAGAAGGTAATATTTAAGTAGAAATGCCGTGAATTCAATTTATACAAAACTGGCTAAAATGTGGTAATCATTGTATTGTTCATGTTTCCTGGTTTGTGGACAGTGAAATAAAGATCTTTTTTGACTGCTGTTGAAATAATCAGTGTTACTTAATGCACTCTTAAAAATAAATTTACGGAACAAGAGCAAAAACAAAGTCAGACGAAACTAGGACAAACTACAAAAAGAAAGCATTTGTTTCTGAGCTCAAGGAGCGGTTAAATTTGTCCGCCCCCCTCGCAAAATCCAATCACCTCAACAGAAAGAAGGTTGTTAATTTGTCGCGCTTGACCCCGGGCTTTGTGCCCAACATGTATCCAGTTTGTAAGGTGCATTTATCTGCTTTCTAAATATATCTGAGCTGAAAGGGTTATGATGCTTTTATATTGGTCACTGAAGAAAACAATGGCCAAAGGGTGGAACTGACCCCCGACTGGCAGCAAGAGACACAAAACACAAGCACACACACACAGATGCACACATATACGGCGGCACCACATCTTTTGCCCCTCTCCTTATTCTGATGTGTATATTCCTCTGAAAAGGGTAATCCAGATTTATCAAACTGCATGAAATTTTGACATTGCTCCACAGTCCAAACTTTGAGCTGCCTGGTGAAGTAAAGTCTTTTGAAGAAATGTAGGTTTTGTCGAAAATAGGAATTCAGAACTGGATGGAAATAATGTCACATTGCAGAAGTTTATCGAAAGAATGCCACAGAGAATGCGTACCGTAATAAAAGCTATAGTCAGTCCTCCAAAATATGAGCATGTATTACCGTATTTTCTCGCGCACACACACACACCCATGCATATACTCGCGGGGGTCATAATTAAATACAGTAATATCTTGACATACGAGTGCCCCAACATACGAGCAATTTGAGATACGTGAGATACGAGTAAAATTACGAGCAAATATTTGCCTTGAGATTAGATTAGATTACATAACTTTATTCATCCAGTATTTGAGAAATTTCACTGTCACAGTAGCAAGAGGCTGAGAATACAGACACAGGAAAAGACATTTTAGACATGATTAAATAGGTAATAAATAAGAAAATAAATAAATAAGCGTGTTAAATGAAATATATATATATATATCAAAAACTATTTTATGGCTATAAAACCTCTACTGCAGCTACAGCTGCGACACATAAAAATAATTAATAAATCAATGCACAAAAATGGGGTAAAATTCACTTCCTAGCAGCATTTAATGATTAAATACTGGAGCTTTTCAGACATTACAACCGGGCCAGGGGGTGATTTTCCCGGGAAAAGACAGCGATGAACGGTAATGGCGTACCGGCAAATATTGCCCAAAAATGGGGTAAAATCCAGCCGAAAACAGCATTTATTGATTAAATACAAATACTGGAGCTTTTTAGACATCAGAACCGGGCCCGGAGTATCATTTCCCCGGGAAAAGACAGCGATGGACGTCAATGGCGAAACGGCAAAAATTGCACTAAAATGGGGTAAAATCTACTTCCTAGAAGCATTTAGTGATTAAATACAAATACTGGAGCTTTTCAGACATTACAACCGGGCCAGATTTTAAGGAAAGGGGGCGCTGTGGATCCTGGTTTTTGTTCCAACTGATCCAGCAAAGACCTTTAAGCAGGTTTCTGCTAAAACATGGAGCACCTTACTACAATCAACTGATGACACTTGTAAAATACCATATTAATGAAAATGTGTCACCTTGTGTGTTTGGACTGAAATCCTGCACCCAGTGTGACCCTTTGTGGAATAGTTTGGAGACCACTGACCTAGGGGCGGCCCAGCGACTGAGTGGTTAGCACTGTATATATGATATTTGGTGCTCCCATTCTCCCTCTATTGTATATCCTTTCCTCGGCACTGAGAGATGAAGTGCTGCCCTGACTTCTGCCATTTTTCACTGTCATTTTACATCTGTCTTTCGGTTGCGCATTTCACACAATGGTCACTAGGTGGCGGTGGTTAAACACACTTGTATAACCTGAGCCAACTAACCAGTTAGTATCAATATATTACACTCAGACGAAACAAAAATCGAGCTGTTTGGCCACAATGCCCAGCAATATGTTTGGAGGAGAAAAGGTGAGGCCTTTAACCCCAAGTACACGATGCTTACCATCAAGCACGGTGGTGGTAGTATTATGCTGTGGGGCTGTTTTGCTGCCAATGGAACTGGTGCTTTACAGAGAGTAAATGGGATAATGAAGAAGGAGGATTTTCTTCAAATTCTTCAAGGTAACCTAAAGTCATCAGCCCAAAGATTGGGTCTTGGGCGCAGTTGGGTGTTCCAACAGGACAATGACCCCAAACACACATCAAAAGTGGTAATGGAATGGCTAAATCAGGCTAGAATTAAGGTTTTCAAATGGCCTTCCCAAAGTCCTGACTTAAACTCCATTGAGAACTTGTGGACAATGCTGAAGAAACAAGTCCATGTCAGAAAGCCATCAAATTTAACTGAACTGCACCAATTCTGTCAAGAGGAGTGGTCAAAGATTCAACCAGAAGCTTGCCAGAATCTTGTGGATGGCTACCAAAAGCACCTAATTGAAGTGAAAATGGCCAAGGGACATGTTATATTAGCGCTGCTGTATGTATATTTTTGACCCAGCAGATTTGATCACTTTTTTCTGTTCACCCATAATAAAGTCATAAAAGAACCAAACTTCATGAATGTTTTTGTGACATAGTATCTGTTCCAATCACTCTATCAGAGAAAAATCAGAGTTGTAGAAATAACTGGAAACTCAAGAGAGCCATGACATTATGTTCTTCACAAATGTATGTAAACTTTTGACCACAAATGTATATATATATATATATATATATATATATATATATATATATATATATATATATATATATATATATATATATATATATATATATATATATATATGTATATATGAACAGACTCAAGGAAAGTTTCCCAAGAGCTGTCACCATTCTCAACTCGAGTTCTGCACCTAGGACCTAATCAAGACTTATTACTACTACTTATACTTCTTATGATGACGACTTATATATCTATTGCTATTTCGTGATTATTATTTATCATGACTATTTAGTGATTATTATTTATCATGACTATTTAGTGATTATTATTTATCATGACTATTTAGTGATTATTATTTATCATGACTATTTAGCAGTGGCGGGCGGTGCATTTTCTGGTAGCGCCTTCAACGTGTCAATCCAACCCTCAAAAACTATTTTATGGCTATTAAACCTCTACTGCAGCTACAGCTGCGACACATAAAAAATAATCAATAAATTAATGCACAAAAATGGGGTAAAATCCACTTCCTAGCAGCATTTCATGATTAAATACAAATACTGGAGCTTTTCAGACATTAAAACCAGGCCAGGGGGTGATTTTCCCGGGAAAAGACAGCGATGAACGTCAATGGCGTACGGGCAAACATTGCCCCAAAATTGGGTAAAATCCAGCCGAAAACAGCATTTATTGATTAAATACAAATACTGGAGCTTTTTAGACATCAGAACCGGGCCCGGAGTATCATTTCCCCGGTAAAAAGACAGCGATGAACGTCGATATGTCCATACGTGAAATGACAAAAAATGCACTAAAATTAGGTAAAATCCACTTCCTAGCATCATTTATTGATTGAATACAAATACTGGAGCTTTTGAGACATAACAACCAGGCCAGGGGGGTGATTTTTCCCAGGAAAAGACAGCATTGGACGTCAAAGGTGAAACGCCAAAAATTAAACTGGGGTAAAATCCACTTCCTAGCAGCATTTTGTGATTAAATACAAACACTGGAGCTTTTCAGATATCAGAACTTGGCCCACAATTGAAATATTATTTAGGAATATAGCCATATTTTACTCACCAAAAATCCTTTTTACACAATATCCATCCTCCTTTCTTTCTTCCTTCTTTCCTATCGCCATCAAAGCTAATGATGAAAGTCGAGCCTGTCCTGTCATATTTCTGGCATAGTCCGTTTTGAAAATAGCTTTAAATCAACACAACAATATACTATTTGCTTGTGGAGCTAAGTTAGCGCGCTGAAAGTGCCCCACACACCATTTTCCCGGCTGTAACAGGCTTGCTAGCTTCGGAGTTGACCGCCCTTTCTTAATGATGTCCATTTTTTTCTGGAAAAGTCCGTCTGGAAAATAGCTTTGTGAGCAAACAGAATCCATTTGTTTTTGCTTCTGTCGGCCATTGTGGGTGGAGTTTGCGATCTCGGCTGCCTTGGGTACTGCTTTGGCCCGCCTACTAGCCAATCATAGTTTGTGAAAGCAATGACATGTCCCAGCCAGCAAAATGCTAACGCCTATGAAAAATCATTGTGGGGGTGCCAACTCGAAATCTGATTGGTTAAAAGCAACAGTCTAGTTTAATGCAGCAGAGCCGCAAGAACTGATTGTGAAGGCTTTGAGGCAGATCTGATCTGGCAACAAATAATGGCTGAAATGTGATTGGTTAAATGCTTCAATATGAAAACACACATCTGGAAGCAGTGTAACCAGGGGGAAAAGCAATGAAAGGAAGCTAATAGACCATTTGGAATAATAAGTATTGATGGACAAAATATAATATGATTCAGATATTTCTTAGGCCAGCAGAGAAGGCCTTGAAGGCCCTGACGGCCCGCCACTGCTATTTAGTGATTATTATTTATCATGACTATTTAGTGATTATCTATTTATCATTACTATATATTTGTGGATTTTGTAAGTGTTTGCTTGTGTGTTGTTGCATCCATAGACTCAGCGAGTGGTGCAACTAGGTGCTGAACGTCTCCAGAACCGTGAACCTCATCCTGGACTTCAGCCGGAACAAGCCCACTCTGTTCTGCTGACCTCACATGGTCTATTTATTTCATATTGATTATTTAGTGATTATTTATCTCTACTATATATTGGTTTTCTATGTGTCTGCTTGTTTGTTGTTGCGCCCATAGACTGAGCGAGTGGTGCGACTTGGCGCTGAAGGTCTCAAGAACCGTGGAACTCACCTGGATTTCAGCCGGAAAAAGCCTGCTCCGTTCTGCTGACCTCACTTGGTCTATTTATTTCTTATTGATTATTTAGTGATTATTTATCTCTACTATTTATTGATTTTCTATGTGTCTGCTTGTTTGTTGTTGCGTCCATAGACTGAGCGAGTGGTGCGACTTGGCGCTGAAGGTCTACAAAAACCATAGAACTTATCCTGGGCTTCAGGCGGAACAAGCCCACTTCACTCTGCTGACCTCACTTGGACTACTTATATATTAATTTCTTCTGTATTGATTATTTATTTGTCTGTTTTTTGTTATTTGTGAAAGCTGTAAATCTCATTATACTTGTATAATGAAAATAAAAAGCATTCAATTCAATTCAATTATATGCGAGAAAATACGGTAAGTATAGACAAAACATTTTATGCCACTGTTTGACATATTTTCCTTGTCTATTTTTTACATTTTTAAGTATCAAACCAAATTATTAGCTTTTTTAATGCTTGAGAAAGAGGCAGCCCATGACTTTTGTGTGTGCATGTGTGTGAGAGGAGAGCACCCAACCTAAAATGTAGTGATATGTACTTGATTTAAAAAAAAAAGAATGAAATTGCTTTAAATATTCCTTGTGAAGAAATCCAGAGAAAAATAATGCTGTCAAATGAAATTGTCACATAGTGTCTAGAATAGGAGAACAACACACTCATTCTACTACTCACAACTTATAGCATACAATGCCTTTCAAAGTATGCATACTATCCAGTGCGTAGGTGATCTATATACACGCATGTGTTGTATGTAGTATGTAATTTGGGAGTCCTTTTTTTCCTGTAATTGCTGTGAGAATTTGCTAGATATGGTATGCCTTTCTTTAAATTAATGACTCTAATGCATTTGGAAGTTTGAGGTGAGTGTGTGTATTTGTAAAGAGGTGGTGCAGAGTGAGTTGTGATTATTCACACCTCCTACTGTGTGCATCTTCTGGCCTTATGGGTGCCTGGCAGGGCGCCTTGTTTTTTGCCTGTGGGAACGCACATTCTGCACCCTTATCGCATTGTTACAGCCTCTTTCTTTTCTTCTTCTTCTTTTTTTAACTAATTGAATTCTTGACTCCTGAGCCACAGGGACAGCTTGGGAGAAAGCAATGAGAAAGACATGAAATTCAGGCTTTTTTCTTGAGATTGAGAGGGACAGAGGAGTGGGGGTGAAATTGGAGTGTGTGAGGTTGAGTGGTGATGGTGTTGTCGAGCACTCATAGAAGGTAGGCTTGGGCAGGCTGGGTGGCTGCTGGGGCATCAGCCTGTACTTTGATACTAAATGTCAAAGGTCATCCCCCCTGGTGTTGGTGAGAAAGTGGCAAATAGCAGAAGGTTTATCCAACAATCATTTTCTTCTTTTAAAATGTTCAAAAGCGCTTTTGGCCCCTAGAAGATCTTTGTAGTTGTGGTTGAGGAATTCGAAACAAAACATTTTTCCCCCTCCCTGTTTTCACCTCTCTTCAGGGTAGCTTCTCCCTTCACTGGCTCCTGCCCAGGGCCCTTTTTTCCTACACTAATGGTCAGTGTTGCATGCATCCCACACCAAACTCAAAATAAGGATAGCACTTAGTTTCGCAAGAATGTGGTACCCTATATTACGTGCCCGCATAATTGGATTTCAGCTTGTCGACGAGAACTATTCAAAGCAAAGGAATACATAACTTTTATTATGTTGTGAATAATGAAGATTTTTTAAAGATCAAAACTAATTGGCTGGTGATCTCAGCCATATTAGAGACCATCTGTCCCAAAAAACTCTATGACATCATGCATCTGATCAGCATTTTTTTAAAAACTGTTTGCGCTACTATGCTTTGATTTTAGGACAGTACTACATTAGAAATGGTTAGAAACCTCCAGAAACAGTGAAATACAATAACAGATGCAAATTAAGACTGACAGATGGAAAAACTGAAGTAATTTTTGTCTCCTACAAATGTGTCAGATGATTTAGGAGATGAAAAACCTAAATATTGTTGTGTTTGTTAACAAGCACATACTCAAAAATATTATAGTTTCGTATTTAGTTATATTTTATTGGCCTTGCACAATGCAGGTGAAATTGCACCAATGCTTTAAACTATCCAAAAGAATTTTCTTTACTGATGAGATGCTTGGTTTACAACAGCACTAATCTCTTGTTTTTCGTGGATAATGTAGAGCGGTCACGGCTGCGATAATCGAAAAACCGCAAAGTAAGATAACCCCTAATATTACTACCATACTACATGTTTTTGCGTCTTTACAAAATACACGTACACAAGTACAATTATCAAGAAGTGTATTTTATTAAATATTAGTTATGAGCATATGAAAAGACTAATGTATTGATATTAAAATATAATGTGTATATAAAACATTGTAAATACTTTAAATACTGTACTCACGGTGAAAATAGTTCCTCTCCACTTGATATAAATCTAAAAAAACAGGTTAATGGGAGTTTTAGTCCAAGTCCTCCTGTACAGTCCAGATCTTGGATAGCAGCCATCTTTCAGCAAGGTGCAGCTTTGCGTTCAGGATGAAATAGTTTAAGAACTAGTCCTATGTGAAGGCCTTTGTGATTCAGGCATCCTGTTGCTCATCCAGTAGACAGGCAGCAAGGCTTTGTTATTGTTTATACAAAGAAAGAAGACAGTAATATTGGTAGATTAAGGCTGCCTTTGTCATGTTCAACAGCCTACGATGACGTGTCTTTTCAGTAGCTGATTAAGCCAACAAGATAGGGGCGGTATCAACACAACTGCAGTAGATTGAGGCATCCGGTATTTAAGAACTCCGGCCACATCTGGCTGATTTTCAGAGTTTTGCTTGCCTTGCCCTTGCTTACCATCCTGCTTGGCCAACACTGCTGTGGCATTCCCCCGCTTAGGAGGCATTTCAAATGACAATTCAAAATCCAAACGAAGCTGGAAAAGGCTCTGCGAATTCTTTATCTAAGTGGTAATGTGTGCAATAAGAAATTCACTCGCAACAAACTAGGAGAAGTCAAGATATTGCCGACTCAGCTTTTTATAATATTTATCATGTTGTTCTTCTGCGGTAAAATTCTTCTTCCTCGGCGCGTCATTCTCCTTCTGCTGTGAAATTCTTGTTTGGAGCCGAAAAAGAAGCGGACCCTGATGGAATAACTTTGCACTTTATATAACTGTTAATATATCCATAACAGCAATAGACGGCGGAGCCAAGTTTCACACGTGTAACTCTTTTTTATTGCAACACTCAGGACAACCAAAACATCACAACATCGGCGTTTGTAGGCTGGGGTGCATTAACTGTGAAATAATCTTAAAAGTAATCAAAGAATGTTTCAATCTATAACATCAACTTCAATCTGTGTCATGGCCATGTCATAGAGACCTTCCATCCACATCGCAACCATCGGTGTCAAAACCATGCATCTTTGTAATAGAGCCATGCATCTTTGTAATAGGGAATTTGTATGTCCCTTGTCATAGAGAATTTGTATGTCACGAAATCTTGCCGTAAGTAAAATAGTTGCTGTAGAAGTAGAGTCATCGGACCCTCCTTCTGCAGAAGCTTCAAAATCTCACTCATCTGTCTTGGCGTGCTTTACTTGTGTTTGACCTTGTGAATGTTCATAGTGGACCGGACATTTTGGTGCCAAAAATACCCGGGATTCAAGATCTGTGGCATCGGGACGACGGGAAATCGAGAGGCCAAGAAAACTGACGTCAGTTATCCCCCATTGAGGGAAGGGGCCATTAGGGATTGGTCCCCCGTCACCCCGAGGTCCAGTGACGCATCTCATCGAACCAGGACAAGCACCTGAGACGGTAAGGCGCTGGTTAAAATTAACTCGAAAAGAAACCAATCTGATATAAGTCCCCGGTTCCCTGTGTGTCGGGGAAACGTCCCTGTGTGTCAGAGAAATAGTTGCGTATACAGTAGGATCGTGGCTGTGTGGCGGCCTATCTCTGAGAAAGTCTATTAAAAGTTTGTGGTCTGGGACCAACGTAACAAGCCTTTCCGGACGATCCAAGTGAAGAGGGGGGTTGCAACCCCCGTCAGGGACTTCGAAGATTGTGTTAAAATAGAGTAAAAGTATAGAAATACCGTGCCAAGAGAGTGGGTAAAACAGAGCTCAATATAAGAAAAAGAAAAGAAAAATAACTGATAGCATGCGTAATCCTCATAGGGGGAAATAGATAAAACGAGGCGCGTTGCAACGCACTTATAAAACAATGATTGCCGCGCAAAATAAGAAAACAAATGACTAAAGAGGCTACTTGGGCGGATAAATAAGATAACAAAATAAGTATTAAAGAGATAATGAATTAGGACGGGACGTCCCTAGAGAGAAATACCGTAAAATACAGCCGTAAGATAAGACAAAGTGGTCTTGCCATGTTAATGGAGTCAGGGACTCTGCTAAGAGACAAAGAGAGAGAGAGAGAGCTGGTTCGAAAAAAAGGATGATAAAATTGACATAATAATAATAATAATAATAATAATAATAATCGGACATAGGCCATGTCGTCATTACCACAACACAAAAAAGCCTACTTGTCATCACACGCAGAAACTGCGTGTGACGAAATTGATGGTGCTTCTCCATAAGCTACGTTTAGTCGGCAAAAGACCTAAATAAGTGTAAGTTACGGACTTGTAATTTGTCATTCCGCTGTTGTGGATACAGGTCGCTTACCTCGCGATTACATACAGGTCGCTTACCTCTCGATTACCGCACACTGTCTGCCACTTACCTTCCTTCAAGTCAGCTAGGAGGCGGCAGATCACCAACCAAACATCTATTCATATGCCGCAGAAGGGAATGTGTGTATGTTAGCGCGAGTTTAGATGTCTGATGGATGTGGGGAAAAAGCTATCCTTAAGCCTATTTGTCCGAGCTTTGTGGGACCTATAGCGTCTGCCAGAGGGCAGCAGCTGGAACAGATTGTGACCAGGGTGGTAAGGGTCCCCTATGATGTGCTTGGCTCTGCTGAGGTAACGCGGGCTGGCAATGTCTTCAAGTGAGGGCAGAGAGCAGCCGACAATCCTCTTGGCAGTGTTAATCACTTTCTGCATGGCCTTCTTGTCTGCCGCCGTGCTTCCAGCGTACCACACTGTGATGCCGTACGCCAGGATGCTCTCAACAGTGGTTCTATAGAAGGTTCTCAGAAGATTGGAGCCCAAGTTGTTCTTCCTGAGCACCCTGAGGAAATGGAGTCGTGTCTGAGCCTTCTTCACCACTGCCGTGGTGTTTGTAGACCATGAGAGCTTGTCCGTGACGTGGACCCCCAGGAATTTAAAGGACTGGACCCTGTCTACACATACTCCATTTATGAGGAGTGGGGCCAGATCTGTGCCGTGTTTGCGAAAGTCCAAGATTATTTCTTTAGTTTTCGTGGTGTTCAGTGTGAGATTGTTCACCGAGCACCACGAAGACAAATTGTTGACCTCATCTCTGTAAGCCGACTCATCCCCTCCTGAGATGAGTCCGACCACAGTGGTGTCGTCAGCGAATTTGATGATGGCGTTAGACTGGTGGGTGGGTGCACAGTCGTAGGTGTACAGGGAGTACAGAAGAGGACTCAGTACACAGCCTTGAGGGGAGCCAGTGCTTAGTGTAATGGAGGAAGAGAGGTGGGGACCAAGTCTAACAGTCTGTGGGCGGTTGGTCAAGAAGTCCTTTATCCAGCAGCAGATTGAAGAGGATAGTCCAAGGTGGGAGAGTTTGTTAGTCAGAATGTCCGGTTTTATGGTATTGAATTATTATGACATAGAAGGTTATTTTCTCTAATTTACTTATTGTAGATTTTAATTGTGTTAATAGTGAGCAACAGAAAATGGTTCTTATCTTGAGTAAATAAAACGGATGATAAATTCAATAGGAATCCAGCTAGCGCAATTTAGTTATTTTAGCAAAATGAGAGTGATTTGCGATTTAGACTTAAGTATTAAGAATAATTCAGAATATTAATGATGTCAAACATGAAGATAACAATGAAAAAATGGCATTTATCCAAATTATTAATGATATCAAACATGAAGACAATGCAGAAATGGCATCTATCCAAATTATTACGTAAATTGTACCTAGCAGGTTTAGATAAAATAATTAATTTAGGATAGGCATGATTTCCCTAGGATGAAATAAGCATGAAATGTCTTCAGTGCACGGAAGATATTTTATTGTTTTGCCCTGAACAGGTAAAATATGCTTTAGCGTAGGTCATATTAATGACTTAGAATATTACGTATTGTATTAGCATCAAACAATTGATGTCAACCAAATGATGTTAACCTATTTCTTTTGAGAATGATTGGTGCTGACAGGTCAGCAAAAGGAGGCTTGCTGCCAAGAAGCCCAGACTTGGGATTGCGGTCTTCACCGGTGATGAAAATTTGCAGACCACCGATGTCTGATTATGTGTGAGCGTGAATGGTTGTCTGTCTTTTTGTGTTTGTGATTGGCGGGCCACCAAGATATAATCAATCAATCAGATATCAAGGTGGAAAAGGATTTAGAAACTTGGAATCGATTTCTGAAATCGCCAATAAGCCCTTTTTAGGGAGGGTGATGACAAATTATGGAAAAAATAGATTTCGCCAAATTAAATTTTTGATGAAAATGCAGCAGCAGTACTCCGAATCTTAAACCTGAATAGGAGGAACACATCTGCTATGCGAAAGCGGAATTTGAGAGCACTGAGATTGAAAAACAAAGACAGTGCATGATGTGGAATTCCAAAGAACCATTGATTTATAGTAATAATGGCACCCAAATTGTGTTAACAAAATAATTCACGGGATTGGCAAAAGGTTCCATATTTCGTTAGGAAATCACTGCGCGTACATAACGAGTTCAAGTCCTATTTGGTAGACCATATAAATCGCCATTATTCACTACACGATTGGAACTGGCCAAAACAAGCTGGAAAGGAGGATGTGGATCCACCTTTGCACTATAAGAAGGTCCTCTCAGTTGAAACGTTTGAGGAGACAGGTAAGATAAACTTTTTGACATGATCAGACGTGATGGCAAGCACTCCAATATTGATTGGAGAGATTATTGCTCGGGGAGCAAAGCAAAAGATTATTGCTCAAGGATCAATGCCATAAACAATAGGGAACTTTTTGTATTGGTTTGGTTGTCTCCATAAAAAGGGTGAAAGTGTTTCAATTGAGACTAAACCTTGTTACAGATAGTTATAAGTAAACAATTGACTAAACCTTCTTACAGAGAGTAAATGATCAGAAAGAAAAGATAACCTACAATTGGATAGAAATGTAACTAAATTTTAATTTCATGCCTGACTATTGAAAAATATTAATTAAGAAAGTTATAGGAGATGATAGACAAACTCCAAAGACAATGGAATGTTACATTTGATTTAAAAAAAGACTACAAGATTGGGATATTTTGAATTTCAAACTGAGTTTAATATGCAATGCGATACACATTATTGAATTAATTGGGACTTGATTGGTATGCATTTTATAAGTAATGAGTTTTAATTGCTCTAAAGGACACAGTTATGCTAAAAATATTAACCTTGACCAACAAGGAAAAATATTAACCTTGACAAACAAGGGGTGGTTACATTTTAGTGGGTTCCACTCTATTCAGGAGGAGAGGAGCTGTCTCAACAAGGGGGTCATGGTACAGCGTGTTCCATGTCCCAGAGGTCTAAATACCTACTTTACATTTTTTTGTAGGAACTGTTTAATTTGTTACAGACATAACCACAGGCTCAAATGAGGGCAGCGTCCAAAAGGAGGTGGTGAAGCCAGGTAACCAGATCCTGATCCGAGTCATAAAAAGGAAGTCCTGGTCCTTGCCACACTGGGAAGGCCCATTCGTGGTTCAACTCACCATCCCCACAGCAATAAGGATCACTGAAAGGTCGACGTGGATTCACCAATCCCAGGTCAAGGTAGTTCGAGACATAGGTGACTCTGAGTAGACTGGAAGTCGGACGGTTCCCAAACCTTTGTCCGTGAAACACTCATCTGACGTCTACTCACCTGCACGACCACCTAACCTTGACCTCTCATAGACACGTGGCGCCGGACACCAAGCTGTGACAAAATCAGGGTCACAAAACAGGAACCAGGTGAAGGAGTTCATAAATTCAGTGCAAGCTTTGAAGAAGTGTTCAAAACCCACTGTGGGATCATGGAAGACCAAAATGACCAAGGGGTGTACCAAGCCCAACTGAGGGTTCCTGGAAGGGCTCCAGGCCCCAATAAAAGGGTTCGTGCAGAAGTACTGTGCCACATACCAAACCAAGCCAATGAATCAACTAATGGAGTGGGTGATTCATGCTGAGGAGAGACACCGCCAAAAACAGACAAGCGCAGGAGTCAATACTCTGACCCAAGCCATGGCCTCATTGGTGAACCAAGGGTCATCAGAAGTATTCTACCAACAAGGACGTGGAAGAGGAAGAGGCCGAGGAAGACCCGGCCCACCAAGAAAAGCAAACCCAGAAGGCAAGTGTTACAACTGTGGAAAGAGAGGACACCTTGCTCGAGACTGCAGAAGTACACCCAAGGGTAATCCTGGTGGGTCCATAAGGGTGGGATTATTCTGTTATATGGGCTCGGTTGCAAAGTTGGACCCTTGTGAAAGAAATCAGGCAACAAAAATGGAGTGAGGTGCACAAACGTAAGGCTTTAATGGTAACTCAAGAGTGTACCAAACAAAACCTTACAAACGTAACACTGGGAAAACTAAACACAAGGTAACATACTGACGGGAAGGAAGACATACACTGACAGAACATCCAGGACAAGACAATATTCCCAAACAGACTCACAGCAACACAGGTTTTAAATACATAGACAGGTGTTGACAAGACAATTGCAAACACTTGGGTCACACGAGGGATGTCTGTTTTGGTTTGGGTCTTGTTATTCAATTTTGCCTTCATGCTTGCGCGTGTTCGCTTTTCGCCTTGTGTGTCCCTCCTCGCATCCCCTTTCCTCTTGTTGTCCAGCTGCGTGTCATTGACAATGATTGTTTTCTCTTTGTGGGATCGTCTGATTTACTCTGCCTTGTTTGCACGTTCCATGTTTCGTCATTGTTATTTTCTAAGACTCCTGCCTTAGTTATTAAAGTTTTGTTTTAGCATTAGACTCGTCCATTGCTTACTTTCCTGCATTTGGGTCCACTCCACGCCACGGCGTGCACGTGCGCCTCCTGGAGAACCGCCTTTATGTTAAGGCCGAAAAATGCGAATTCCATGTCCCGCAGACCACTTTTCTTGGGTACGTGGTGGCCGACTGGGAGGTGTGGATGAACCCTAAGAAGATGGCAGCTGTAACTCAGTGGCCCAGGCCTAAAGGACGGAAGGAGTTACAGCACTTTTTTGGGATTCGCAAATTTCTATAGGCATTTTATCAAGGACTATAGCCGCGTCGACTCCCCCTCACAGCACTCACATCCACAAAACTCCCTTTCCATTGGTCGGACACAAGTGAAGCATCTTTTGTTGAGCCATCAGGAAGTTAGCTAGCCTGTGCTGCATAGTCATTGTGACCTTTTGTTTCTTCTCGAGTACTTGTTTCAGCAGTGATGCTTTCACTGTCTGAACTGCTCGCTCTGCAGCTCCATGGGAAGCGGGATGGTAAGCTGGTACCAAAGTTTGTTTTATTCCGTTGCTCAGCAGGAATGTCTTGTACTCCTGCGAAGTGAATTGAGGTCTGTTGTCAGAAACAATCTCCTCAGGAAGCCCGTAGGAAGAAAAAATGTTCCGCAACACCTCAATCATTTTGGCTGCTGTGGTTGTTGCCATGGTGATGACCTCAAGCCATTTTGAATGACTGTCCACTAGAACTAAAAAGTGGTGTTGGTCTTTCTCTGCAAAGTCAATATGTATTCGCTGCCAAACTCTAGTCGGCCATTTCCAGAAGTGTAGAGGTGCGGCTGCAGGTAGTTTCCTCACACTCTGACAGGCTTCACATTGTTGTACTGTATGTTCTATTTCACTGTCCAACTGTGGCCACCACAAGTAGCTCCTGGCCAAGGCCTTCATCCTGCAACCTCCAGGGTGTCCCTGGTGAAGATCATGCAGTAGTCGCTCTCGGTGTGCTGGTGGAATGATAACATCCACTACTGAGAAATAGAAGATACTGTTTTCC
This sequence comes from Stigmatopora argus, assembly GCF_051989625.1. Classification (NCBI taxonomy): domain Eukaryota; kingdom Metazoa; phylum Chordata; class Actinopteri; order Syngnathiformes; family Syngnathidae; genus Stigmatopora; species Stigmatopora argus. The sequence goes on along the minus strand of NC_135397.1, from coordinate 16,659,345 downwards.
TCCGCTGTGTTATTCTTTTCCTTCCCCGGCAGTCTAGATAACGCATCTGCATTGGCATTTTCTGCCGTCAGTCTCAGCGCCCTGGGCTGCATTCGCAGAGCAGCTAAAGTGGGAATTTCAGACTTGGGTCCCAAAATAGCAAGAAGGGGCTTGTGGTCAGTTATTAAACTGAACTTGCGGCCATATAAATATTTATGAAATTTGGTCACGCCAAAAATTATGGCCAAAGCCTTTTTCTCTATCTGACTGTATTTGCTTTCTGCCTCTGTCAATGTACGCGATGCAAATGCGATCGGTTTCTCATCTCCATTTTCCATTATGTGAGACATGACAGCCCCGATTCCATAAGGGGATGCATCTCAGGGGTTTCTTGGTGTCATAGTGCACTACTACTGAGCTTTTTACTAACTGTTCTTTTGCATATTTGAATGCTGCTGCACATTTAGTAGTCCATTTGCAATCAACTTCCTTCTTCAGTAGTTGATGTAGCGGCTGCAGCACTGTCGACAGGTCTTTCATGAACCGATCATAATAGTTTAATAGTCCTAGAAAAGACCGTAGCTCTGTGACGTTTGTAGGCTGGGGTGCATTAACGATGGCTGCAACTTTTGTCTCAGTGGGGTGCAGTCCCTCCTTATCTATCAGATGCCCCAGGTATTCTACTTTCTCCTGCATGAAGTCACATTTTGCTCTTCACTCTTACCCCGTAGCTCTCCAGGCGGCTCAGTACCTCCTCCAGATTCCTCAGGTGTTCAGCTCTTGTTTTTCCTGTGACCAAAATGTCATCTAAAAAACAGGTCACGTGCTCCAAGCCTTGGAGGATCTGGTCCATCATATTCTGAAACATAGAAAGAGCACTGGACACTCCGTATGAAAGTCTACATATTTTACCTTGGCCGTCACTTGTCCCATCAAAGGAATGCTCTCCCCGGAAAAAGTTGACAGCTGCACTTTACTTACTTTCAATGGCAGATGAGAGAGATGCTTCTTATACACTATTTCAGAAACAAGTGTTACAGCAGCTCCTGTGTCCAGTTGCATCTCTAGAGGAGTTCCTTCTAATATGACCTGTTCTGTCATTTCCTTCTTCCAATTTCCGACAGCATTTGTGGGATACACGGCATTCAAGTGATATGACTCACACAGTTCATCATCAACATTTCCTGTTGTCTCATTTTTATTTTCCTTTATATACTGTGTGTGTCCTTGCCAATTTTTAGTTTTACACATCCTTGCTATGTGTCCTACTTTTGAACACTTGTGAGATGTCTCTACTTTATACCTGCATTCATGAGCGGCGTGGTTGCTAAGTCCACATCTGTAACAGGGTTGATGATTTTCTCTTCTCTGTGGTCTGAAATTTCCACTTGTGGTTTTACTTTTCCAATCGCTGGTGGCTGGTTGGTATTTCCACGCACTTTTGCTTGTCTTCTTCTGGTCAATCTTATTTACTGTGGCAGGTTCTTTCAATTTGCTGGAGAACTCCAACGTATTCTTTGATGCCATTTCCATGGATAACGACAGTGCGCATGTTTTTTTAAATGTTAGATCTTGCTCCGTGAGTAATCTTCTCTGAATAGCTTCCACTCTCAATCCACAAACAAATCTGTCTCTCATTGCTTTGTCTAAATGGAGACCAAATTTGCAGTGGCTGGATAGCTGCTTTAATGCCACAATATAATCTGACACAGACTCGTTTCCTTTCTGATTCCTTTTTTGACATTTGAATCGCTCCGCGATCACCAGCGGTTTCGGTTCGTAATGAGATGATAATCTTCCGCTTAGCACATCATACGAGAGGCTACTTGGCTTATCTGGTAAGCAGAGGTTTTTTAACAGTCCGTAAGATTCTGCACCGATTATAGACAGGAACACGTTGGCTTTTTTACCTTCCCCCACTTCGTTTATGATCATCCATTGCTCAAACCTTTCCAAGTTAGACGCAAAATCTTCTTGAACTTCCTTGTATTCGCCGAGATTGCCAATGAATCTGGCCATGATGCAGTGCCGCCGTTAGCTTAGCAACTCTTGCTAATGCTAGTTTGCAAAGTCACGTTACCTCCTTGTAACGCCTTAATTTCCTCGTTCTGAAACTTTTAATCCCTACTGTCTTGAAAGGGATCCCATCCTTGTCGCCACTGTGATAACTTTGCACTTTATATAACTGTTAATATAACCATAACAGCAATAGACGGCGGAGCCAGGGTTCACACATGTGTAGCTCTTTATTGCAACACTCAGAACGCACACACAACACCACTCCATCCGGGTCACGCTGTATTACACAACGATCACTAGGTGGCGTGGTTAAACACACTTGTATAACCTGAGGCAATTATCATTTCTAGTATCAGTATATTACAGCACACTTCATCGCACTCCGCAAACTACCTCAGCCCAGGAGACGGCCGACCTACTTGCACAGCATGTGTTCTGTCTGAGTGTTCCCACAGTTATCAACCTCTTTTATTTTTTTAAGATATTGCTGTGCCATCCGTCCAAGCACACCTGGCCAGATGTGCCCCTATCTGGGAACAAGCCCGGGCTGCGCTACAATGCTCTTCGAACCCCACCCAGAGACAGGCTTATCGCTGTTGTGCCCCCGCACCTGCGTACGCCCTAGCTAAACTTGGCTTGTTAGATGACCAAATCCATACCCCCCCGGACGCAGCCACAAGACGTGCCATCATCCAACGTGAAGATCGCTCCCCCCCTCTCCCACCCCCGCCTTTTGCAGACCTACACTACGAAAGTCACAGAGGAAGAACTTGCCCTATCGAAAGGAGACCGCACAGACCTGATTCGTTTCCGCAGTGGACACCACCCCCTGCTCCGCCGTTGGCTCCACCTTGTGGGGAAATCCGACTCGGATCGCTGCCGCCTGTGCGACGAGGAAACAGAGTCGTCTGAACACTTATGGCTCCGCTGTCCGGCCTTAATGACTGAACGCTACCATCGCGGCTTGGGCAACTCCCTGGATGAACTTATCCGTGTTCCAGTGGCAGCTCTAGCGCTGCTGAGGGTAATCCTCAGGCGCCTGAGGTGAAAAAGAAGAAGAAGAAGAAGAAGCACCTGCGTACGTTGTCGGTCAGAATCTATAGCTTTCCACCTGAGACCTCCCTCTTAGGACCGAGTCCCGGAAGCTGTCCCTCCACTTCATTGGCCCCTAAAATACTGAACGGGTGATAAACCCGTGCGCTGTACGTCTCAAGCTCCCAACAGCCATCCGCACCCACCACACCTTTCACGTTCCTCAGCTTAAGCGAGTCGTTTTTTCACCTATTTCATATTTAATAATAATAATTCCTTAATTCATCAAGGAATTTAGGCTTAAAATGTACAGACTTGGCATTGCATTACAGCTAAATGTTAGAGTACAAATGTAACGATTGGCAAGGACAGTCTCGAAAAGCGAGAAATTGACAATTCTCCAAGCTCCAAAACTTCTAACTAAGAAACATATTAAGTTTGTCGCTTTGGGTTTGACAAACTGGTGGCGCATGGGTTCTAGATTACTTAGGGAATGTGACTCCCATTTCTAAAACAAATTTGAGGAAATTTGGAAATTAGCTCTATTTTGCACCAGACGCCCAAAATTTGGCAGGCCTTTCATGTTATAAAACAAGTGCTGGAACATGGTCAATATTAGCACTTCCAAATTATGAAACCTCTGACTAATGCAAAATTCTTTATGTAAACGAGTTATCTAAGAAATAATGGAATGGGCAAAACTCGAGCGGGATACAATATATTGACCACTACTAAGATTTAAGAAGCAGAGCTATTACCACCTCATTTCTATCAGCAAACAGCTAAACTGGTAGCATTAATGGAGGTGTATAACTTAATGCAAAACAAGGAGGTTAAAATTTACACAAATGATTAAAATGTTGTCAGTTTCCACTTGTGATGAAAATTTGCATGCCACCCATGTGTCAGTGAGCGGCCCAAAGGACTAGTGGTTGGTGCATGGACCTCACGGTTCTAGGATCAAGTAATGAAAGCCGGGAGGATTCTGACCATCCAGTTTGTGGAGTATGCATGGTGTCGCCGGGAATTCATGGGATTTCTCCGGGTACTACAGTTTCCTCCCACAAACCAAAATTATCCATGCTAGGCTGGTTGAACACTCTATATTACCCCTGGTTATGAGCGTGAATGATTGTCCGTCTTCTTGTGTTTTTGATTGGCTGGCCACCGAGATATAATCACTAGATCCAATATTGAGGTGGAAAAGATTTGGGAATTTGGAATCGATTTCTGAAATTGACAATAAGCCCTTTTCAGCGATGGCATCGACAAATTATGGCAGAAATATTTCATCGAATGAAATTTAATGAAGATGCAGCAGCAAAGTCCAAATTTGAAACTTGAGGTTTGGATGAACAAATAAGCAGCTCTGCGAAATGGGGATTTTGGGACCACTGAGGGAAAAACCAAATTTGTAGATAAGCTTACTTGGGTGGGCTGCCATCCACAATCCGCGGGCCATGTAGGACGAATGAATGGGACTATAAAAAATAGACTGAAGAAATGCATGGAATAAACAAAAAGACAATGGACAAAATGCATTGATTTGGTAAAATTACACATTAACATAACGAGTTCGACCAAACTAACACCATATGAAATCCTATTTGGTAGACTATACAAATTGCCATTATTCACTAGACAATGGGAACTGGATGACGAGGCTAATCTGGCTGACTACATGAGAAAATCTTATTATATATATATATATATATATATATATATATATATATATATATATATTTATATATATCTCTATCTATCTATCTATCTATCTGTCCGTCCGTCCGTCCGTCCGCCCGCCCGCCCAATCGCCCGCCCGCCCGGTGTTGTGACAGTAGGATCATTGACACTCACTGTTCCCCGGATTTAGAGCTATTGGCAATACGGTGTAGGCCCTATTATTTACCGAGAGAGCTAACAGTCGTCATAGTAACGGCGATCTATATACCTCCGAATGCTAACGTTAACACGGCACTTAACCTCCTGCTAACGGCTGTAAACAAACAACAGCTTGACCACCCCGATGGAGTTTTTATTGTCGCTGGTGATTTCAACAAGGCGTGTTTAAAGACTCTTACCTAAGTTTATTCAATACGTAAATTGTAATACTAGAGGAGACAAAACTCTTGACCATGTCTATTCTAACATCAAACATGCTTATAAAGCCACTTCCCTCCCTCACCTAGCTGGATCAGATCACTTCTGCCTCTCTCACCCCCGCTTACACTCAACTCCGCAGGCAAACAACGCCACAAATAAAGATAATAAAAACTTGGCACGAGGACGCACTTTCTCAGCTGCAGGACTGTTTTTCCCGCACCAACTGGGAACTTTTCCTACACGACAACCTCCAGGACTACACAGACTCTGTACTTTCTTACATAAAAAACTGCATTGACAACGTCACTATAAATAAACGAATACAGGTTTTTCCTAACCAAAAACCCTGGATGACCAATGAGACACAGGCACTCATCAAATGCTGTAACACCGCCTTTAGATCTGGGGACAAGATAAAATATAGAGCTGCCAGAGCTGAGCTGAAAAGAGGCATTAAAAAGGCCAAGGCAGAATATACTAAGAAAATTGAGGAGCACTTCACATACAATAACCCAAAGAAGATGTGGCAGGGAATACGACATATTACCAACTACAATAACAATAATATGTCTGTTAACGCAGATGCCTCACTAGCGGAGGAACTGAACCGTTTCTTTGCCCGCTTTGAGACTGACAAATCAGACCCAGTCTCAACACCCCCGCCACTACCCTGCAGCAATACACTGAAGTTCCAGGAAGAGGAAGTGAGACTGGAAATGCGGTCTGTGAATACCAGGAAGGCTGCTGGACCTGATGGAGTACCTGGGAAGGTGCTCAAAGCCTGTCCTGACCAGCTGGCTGGAGTCTTCACAAAAATCTTCAATTGTTCCCTGCAACAATCCATCATTCCATCCTGCCTGAAATCTGCCACCATTATTCCTGTCCCCAAAAAGCCAACCATCGACAGCATGAATGATTATGGGCCTGTTGCTCTCACACCTGTGATCATGAAGTGCTTTGAAAAGTTGATAGCCCGCCATATCAGGAACACAATCCCTCCCTCAGTTGACCCTCACCAGTTTGCTTATAGAGCTAACAGGTCCACTGAGGATGCTATCACCATTGCTCTACATACAGCATTGAGCCACCTGGAACATCATGGGAATTACGTGAGGATGCTTTTCATTGACTATAGCTCAGCCTTCAACACCATGAAACCGGACATTCTGACTAACAAACTCTCCCACCTCGGACTATCCTCCTCCATCTGCTGTTGGATAAAGAACTTCCTAACCAACCGACCACAAACTGTTAGACTTGGTTCCCACCTTTCTTCCTCCATTACACTGAGCACTGGCTCCCCTCAAGGCTGTGTACTGAGTCCTCTTCTGTACTCCCTGTACACTTATGACTGTACACCAACCCACCGGTCCAACCACATCATCATATTTGCTGATGACACCACTGTGGTCGGACTCATCTCAGGAGGGGATGAGGCGGCCTATAGAGATGAGGTCAACAAACTGTCTTTGTGGTGCTTGATGAACAACCTCACACTGAACACCACGAAAACTAAAGAAATAATCCTGGACTTCCGCAAACACGGCACAGATCTGGCCCCACTCCTCATAAATGGAGTATGTGTAGACAGGGTCCAGTCCTTTAAATTCCTGGGGGTCCACGTCACGGATAAGCTCTCATGGTCCACAAACATCACGGCAGTAGTGAAGAAGGCTCAGAAACGACTCCATTTCCTCAGGGTACTTAGGAAGAACAACTTGGGCACCAAGCTTCTGATAACCTTCTATAGAACCACTGTAGAGAGCATCCTGGCGTACTGCATTACAGTGTGGTACGCTGGAAGCACAGCGGCAGACAAAAAGGCCATGCAGAAAGTGATTAACACTGCCCAGAGGATTGTCGGCTGCTCTCTGCCCTCACTGGAAGACATTGCCAGCCCTCGTTACCTCAGCAGAGCCAGGAACATCATAGGGGACCCTTACCACCCTGGTCACAATCTGTTCCAGCTGCTGCCCTCTGGCAGACGCTATAGGTCCCACAAAGTACGGACAAATAGGCTTAAGGACAGTTTTTCCCCACATCCATCAGAACTCTAAATTTGCGGTAACACAACACACATTCCCTTCTGAGGTAATATGAAAAGATGTTTGGGTGGTGATCTGCCTCCGACTAGCTGACTGAAGGTAAGTGAAAGACAGTGAGAGGTAAGTGACCTGTATCCATTACAGCAGAATGCAAGTCCGTAACTATCACTTATTTAAGTCTTTTGCCGAGTAAACGCAGCTTATGGAGAAGCACCACCAATTTCGTCATACGCAGTTTCTGGGTGTGATGACAAGTAGGCTTATTTGTTGTTGATGATGACGACAGGGCCTATGTCCGATTATTATTATTATTATTATACGCACAGGCATGTAAACACACAACATAACGACTCAAAATCATGTTAGACACATTCATTCTGGCATCATGCAGACAGAGCTTCCTTCTCATGAATGGGACACCAGCGAGGTGTTAGGAAATAACCAATGAAAAAGCAATGGCAATTTAAAAAAAATATATACCAGCTACAGGAAGTGTATTTACGTTTCAGAGGAGGTTTGATTTTGTTTAATGTTACGTAACATGGATTGTTTTCTGTATCTTGGAATAAAAGTTTTCACCATCAAAGCTTTTTGTAACTTGAAATTTTTTTTAGGTAATAGAGCATTGGTAAATATATTACGAATTACAAAACTCCTTCTACAAAGAATATATTTCCCAAGTATTTGTACTATTGTATTTATAACCAAGTAGAAGAATTCACCTGCCAGGATATTCATACTAAAAAAAAGCAAACCACAGTGGTTGTTTCACCTGACCTCGGTGCACACGTTGAGTTGGATTGGATCCCTGCTCAGTGCCATTGTAGGTGTGAGTGTGATTGGTAGACTGTTTCCCATCACTGACCGGCAACGAGGCTCGGTGATGTGAGTGGTTAGCGCGTCGGCCTCACAGCTCTGGGGTCCTGGGTTCAATTCAGGTCGGCCCAACTGTGTGGAGTTTGCATGTTCTCCCTGGGCCTGCGTGGGTTTCCTCCAGGTACTCTGGTTTCCTTCCACATTCCAAAAACATACATGGAAGGCTGATTGGACACCTTAAATTGCCCCTAGCTATGGGCGTGAGTGTGCATGGTTGTCCGTCTCCTTGTGCCCTGCGATCGGCTGGCCACCGATTCAGGGAGTCAACTGGGATAGGCTCCAGCACCCCCACGACCCTAATGAGGATAAAGCGTTTCAGAAAATGAGATGAGAGATGAAAGATGACAGGCAACCAGTCTGGGCTTTCATCTGTGTGTATATATATATATATATATATATATATATATATATATATATATATATATATATATATATGTATATATATATATATATATATATATATATATATATATATATATATATGTATATACATATATATATGTATATACATATATATGTATGTATATATGTGTATATATATATATATATATATATATATATATATATATATATATGTATATACCCTTTCTAAATACTACATACATGAAATCTCATACTTACATTATTGATAAATTCTTACCTAACTCTTTATTTATTAATGTAACAGGTGTGGGTACAATATTCACTCACTAATCTGCAATTCACTACTGACTAATTCTGAGTGCAGTCCTGCCTAACGATCAGTGCATATTAATTTTTTATTAGACACAAAACTGACATATTTTCCATCATTGTGGGCATTAACATAGCTGACCTCTGTTCCCCAAAATGAGCATCTTCTTTCTTTCCCTGCAAATGTGGTGCACTGCTTTCTTGCACTTCCATGCATGACCCTCGCATTGTTACTGGGTAGAACTGGTGAAGGAAAACCAGTCCTGCCACAATTACTTTTAAATTGTTATCTGTTTATGGATTACAGATGACTCATTTGACAAGTTATACTGTTTCATCACTTATTTTATTCAAAAAGATAAATTAGATTACACTATACCTTTGACGTTGCAAATGTTTACATTACACTTGTTTAGAAACGGTGAAATTTTTGACTACTCAACTTGCTCAAAAACGCGGACTTATTAATGTACTGTCATCACTGGAGAACATTGTGGACTCATTCATTCCAGAATGTGTTGTGTACTGTTGAAACCTAAAATATTTGTGGTTCACTGTTCGCCATTGCTAAATAAGAGCATTTGGTTTGGTTCAACGTTTATTTGGTAAATTGGAAAATGTGCGATGTATAAAAATAAGGATAGCTCTGCATTTGCACAGGCGCCATCAGCAAAAAAAGTTTTCATACTTGCCAAAATGTAACAAATGAATATAATTCACATATGGCAGTTTTCTCTGTAAAAATATTGGTGAACGTCATTGAGTCTAAGGGGTAAAATATATTTGATTCAAAATGCTGTTGAAAACTAATGTTGAGGACATTGTACTGTCATGGAATGAAAAAGCTATTAACATTTCCATTAAATAGGTAATAATTGGAATATCTTTCATTTAGATAATCCTATTAAATACATGTTACAAACATTGCAATGTTGAGTTAAATCAGAAACCACATAAGTGCAGCCATCAGGACTGTTCAACCTCCAAGGAGCAAGGGTTGTGTCACGGTCAAATGACTACCAAAAGTTGATTGACCTTCTGACATTTTGTGAGGCGCCTAACCATTTAGCATCACTAGCATCAATTTGTGCTCATTCACATCATAAGGGCCCTTAGACCTTCAGTTATTCTTGACATCTCTGCAGGGCTTTGGTAAACTAAACACAATTTCCTATATCGGTAATAGAAATATGCAGATCGTTCGTCTTTTTTTCCTTTTTTCCTTTTTAGAGGGAAATGTTTCCTATATCGGGAATAAAAATATGCAGATCGTTCGTCTTTATTTCCTTTTTTCCTTTTTAGAGGGAAATGTTGAAAGCTTTGCACTCAAAAGCCCATTTCTCAAACACTGAGCCATAGGAAAAATAATTTAGTGTTGGCTTCCCAGCTGAACTCTCATGTCTAAAAGGAAGTGGAAGGTTTGAAACAGGGCTACAGTGAATGATGAGGGAACGTTGGGGGTTGGGGTGTGTTGTGTGTCTTCCGTTTGATCTTTTTAGGGCAAAGAGAGGAGGGAGTTGGTTCTGAGCTGGCAAACACATTTAGCCAGTAATTGTTCAGATCAGACTGACAATCAGTCTTAGAAATGCATGGACAAACAAAGGTTTACAGCTCCAATTGGAAAAGTCAACAGGTCTCACATCAGGGTCATACATAAACAATGAAACTGTTGAGATGGATCTCTACTTTGATCAGTTGTTTGCGTTTCAATTATCCTGGCCGGACAAACTAGAGGCTTTTGTCAACCTTATGTATATAATGGGCTGTCACTTTAAATATAGAACTAACTGCTGCTTCTGTACAATGCACATCAGAAGACATCTCTGAGAATTGAATCTACCAATATATCGGGACAAGTAAATCCAAACATACAGATAAAAAACAGACATCACATTCCTTCAGAATCACAATTGTGATTGTGTTATGGTTAGTTCTCAAAGCATAAACTGTATTGAAATATTCGTTTTTACTGTGCAGGATTCACTATTTGCTATTTTACTAATCAGGAGAAACTATCTAAAACTGCAACTGGGGCAAAGATTTGAATAATGAATTGAAAATAAACATTTTATACCACTTGGGGGCAGTGGTAACAAGTACTACTTAAGTCGTCAACACAAGTACCTACTGTACCCCACATAAAATTGAGAAGTTTAAAAAAGAAAGTTGAAAAACCTCCTAGTTGATAATATATAAAATATGAGTACAATGCATGTTCTCTGGTTAAAAAGTGATACAAGAAGGATACAAAGTCAATAATTTTCAAATGTCACTTACCAGGACAATGTATTTTAATTCCCTGAAAACGTTATTTAAATAGACACCTCACTGAATTAAATGAATCCTAATCATTTAATATTTTCTTATGGAGATTTTCAATGGAAACATTAGTGACTACTACACTCTGTACAAGACTGTCAACACATATTATTTGCTAATATTAATAATTGGTTCAAAGCCAATGATACGAGTTGTTAGATGGTGTGATTGCTTTTTTAATTCAATTGAACAGCTCTGTGGCATTTGAAGCCACCTAGTGAAACAGGCTCACGTTCCGTGATCCCCCTGCTATTCTACGGCCTCCACGGGGGGAGGTGGTAGGAGTTGAATTGCTCCATAAACAAATGAAAAAGCTGGTTTTGTTTGTTTATTCTTAGGGAAGGTAGTTGCGCTCAATAAAATTTATGAAAGTAAACTTACCCCCGTTTTTCCACCGCAATTGCTCCACATTTGCATGGCAGCATGTCAACACAGATGGTGTGATTTTTCCCACAAACTGGTCCTAATGAATGGCTCGACCAGTATCCTAATTTAATCAAATTATAGTCTACTGGCTTTCCAGTGGATGCAAATTTGCGAACCGGTGTAATAAATGCACTATACTGCAATGTCTATTTGTTGAATTACAAATAAAATGCTTAGAGTTATCAGATTAAGTGACTGTTTTAATTGTTCTCATGTCTGGCAGCTTCAATTAAAAGTCATTTGAAAATAGTGTGCCAACTCCCTGTTAATCCAATGGGAAATGATTTAAACAGATTGATGTCATGACAATTGTATTTAAGGCTCTGGGTTTGACATACTTTCATTGGTCAAGATTAACCAAGGAATGGGTCTATTTATACACTTACATACGTATATAACAAGCAATACTGACATTCTGTATTCCACTACGCTTTTTTGTAGGTCCTCATAAACAAATGTTTGGTCCTCATGCTCTTAGGCTTATGTGCTTCTGATGTTTGATATTGATTGAGTCTTGACTTTTTCCCTGTGGAACTTGTCCTGATTGTCCACAGCTTTGACCTGCTGTTCATAACTTTTTCTACTCTGACCTGTTCACGTCTTCTCTGTCCGTTACGTCCATGTATCCCCATGTCCGGTTCTGTTAGGGTTAGTTGGCATTTTGGCTGGTTTGTTTGCTTTACGCCTCTTGTTTCCCTTTCGGGCTTCCCTTTCTCTGGTAACCAGGTGCGCGTGATTGATAATCAGCCCTTCTCTGTCTATTTGGACCCTGTATGCTCATTAGTCATTTTCGGATCATCTGCCTTGTCTGTTTACCCTACCTTGTTTGATTCATGTAAAGTTTCCATGCCAAGTTCCTTGTTACCCCGCCTTTCCACATCAGGTTTGATTTTGTTATTTGATGCCAAGTCCTTGTTTTTTTCTGAAGATACCTACACTTAACTGATTAAAGTGTTGTGAGAGCACTCCTTCCAAGTCCTTGACTGCTTCCCTGCATTTGGGTCCAACTACGTTCCACGCATACTTTTCAGGTTGTCATCATGGCCCTCGTGTTCTTCCCCATAAGCTTGGTTTCTTTGTTTAAGTTCTTACTTTGTCACTTTCCCGGTGTTTTTGTATTCATGGTTGTACTTTTCAGGTCAAGTTTATGTCATTAAAATTTACGTTAGTGCACGCTCACTCCTCATCTCTGCCTGCTTCACTGCGTATAGGTCTAACTACGATTGTCTTCCAAAAAACCTTACAATATATATTCTTCCTGGCCTCCCTGTTTCCCTGTGATTGGGTACATACCCCAGTTTTGCCTACACGGCATGACAAAAGAGTAACCTTCTAATGGACCCAGCGGGAAGCGCCCAGGGTCAGCATGTTTGCTGATATCCATCTGCGTCCCATCAGGCCCTTCCAGCGGCGAGTACTGAGGCGCTTCTGGCCCCTCCAGTAGTAAGTGCTGAGCCACTTCTGGCCCCTCCGATGGCGAGGACCATGTCACTTCAGCTCCCTTCTGCGGCGAATCCCAAGCCACTTCTGGCCCCTCCAGTGGCGAGGAGTGTGGCACTTCAACTCCCTTCGGCAGTAAGAACTACGCCGCTTCAGCCCCTTTCGGCGGTTAGTCCAGATCCGCTTCTGGCCCCTGCGCCACCCAGGACTTTGCCGCTTGAGTTCCCTCTGGTGGAGAGAAATGAATTGCTGCAGTACCCTGTGGCAGCAAGAAGTGTGTTGCTGCAGCTCCCTTTGACTTCTTGTGGGAAGTACCGGATGACTTCCCAACTGACCTGCTTGGAGGTTCCTTGTGGGCCATCCCGGACGCTATCTAGATTGCAGTGGTGGACCGCTCTGCTGGCCTAAAAAAATATCTGAATCACAGACTGATGTTAATTGTGTTTTGTCCATGAATACTTATTAAATAATTCAAAATTGTCTGTCAGCTTTCTTTCATTGCTTTTCACCTGGTTGAGCTGCCTCTAGATGTTTGTTTTCATCAAACCAATCACATTTCAGCCATTATTTATTGCCAGGGTCAGGAATCTGCCCTCACAATCAGTTCTGCAGGCTCTGCTGCATAAAACAAGCGTCGATAAAACTGTTGCTTTAACCAATCTGATTTTGAGTTGGCGACACCAAGGTCTTCTCACAGGTGTAGGGATACGTCATCGCATTCACCAACTATGATTGGCTAGTGATAGAATGGACTAGCAAATGTTTGGTCCTCAGACTACCAAACTGTATCTGGAGCGAGCCGAACATGCAAATATACTGTTGTGTTGGTTTAATAGCGGTTTTGTCAACCCGTAATGGCTGAAGGAGGAGAAATGGATTTGTTTGCAGATTTACTATCAAAGCCATTTTCAAGATGGACTTTTCAAGAAAAAAGCTGGACATCATTAAGAAAGGTCGGACAACTCCGAAGCAAGCAAGCCTGTCACAACCGGGAACGAACATTTTCAGCACAAAATCGAAGTTATGCCAGAAATACGACAGGACAGGCTCGACTTTCAGCATTAGCTTCAATGGCGTTAGAAAAAAAGAAGGAAAGAAAGGAGGATGGATTTTGTGTTCAGATAAAATTGATTTTTTGGTGAGTGAAATATGGCTATATTCCTAAATAATATTTAAATTGTATGAAGTTATTATTGATGCCTTTTCGTGTGTCCCAGCTGTAGCTGCAGTAAAGGTTTTATAGCCATAAAACAGTTTTTGAGGGTTGGATTGAGCCAGACATAGCACTGAAGGCATCGGTTTGAAATTCACGGCACGCCACTGCGAGATTGGTCCCTGGTTTAACAATGTTTATCCCTCAAGACCCCCTTCCGCCCTTCTCCCCTTCCTTGGGTCTCATCTGATCCGTCCTTTGGTTGGGAGTTACTGTTAGGTTTATATGCTTTTTGTGTTTGTTATTGATTTAGTCTTGACTTTTTCCCTGTGGAGTTGTCCTGGAGCCTATCCAGCTGACTATGGGCACCAGGTGGGCAAATCACAGGGCCTAAAGAAACGGATAACCATTCACACTTCAATTTAGAGGGCTTAACCAGCCTGCCCTGCACGTTTGGGGATGTGGGAGGGAATCGGAGTACCTAGAGCAAACCCATGTGTTATGGACGGGGGTGGAGGACCCCAAAGCAGGCGAGGGTGGGAGTCTGGTTCGTTCAAATCTTTATTTCGATCGTCCGCGAGGCGGGCGAACACAAGAGGGGACGGCGCAGGCGGGTCGTAAGCCGTAGCGGGAAGGTCGGCGTGGTCGTCGTCCTTGGTCCGTGATCCATGGTCGTGGCCGTGGTCATGGTCATGGTCCTTGGTCCGTGATCCATGTTTGTGGTCGTGGTCCTTGGTCCGTGATACATGGTCGTTGTCCTTAGTCCGTGATCCGTGGTCGTTGTCCTTGGTCCCTGATCCGTGGTCGTCGTCCTTGGTCCGTGATCCGTGGTCATAGGGGGGCAGAGTGTGGTCGGAATCCTGGGTGTAAACAAGAGGTTGAGTATCAATAAGACAGGTAGGTAAAACACGAGAGGGTACCTCACAGTATTCTGTTTGACGATCCAGCAGCATGGTCATGTTCCTGGTGGCCTTAAATACTCCTTGTATGGTAATGACTCACACCTGCCAGCTCTCGAGTCATTAGGGGCTGGACCTGTGATTGGGTGACGGGTGCAACCAGCCACCAATTTAGTCTGGGGCCTGACAGTACCTCCCCCCTATGCGGGCCACCTGGCCCGCGACGAAGGGACCCCGGGTGTTCTCAGTGGAAGTCCCTGATGAGGTCCCTGGAGAGGATGTGGTGGGCAGGAACCCAGCTGCGCTCCTCAGGACCGTACCCCTCCCAGTCCACCAGGTAGTGCAGGCCGCGACCCCGGTGGCGGACGTCCAAAAGCCGTTCTACCAGAAATGCTGGGCCCCCCTCGATCATCAGCGGAGGGGGTGGGGGAGGGTTAGGGTGGACAGAGGACCAGCTTGATCTGGGAAACGTGGAAGGTGGGGTGTATGCGGAGGGGCGGTGGGAGCTTGAGGCGCACGGCACATGGGTTTATTATCCGTTCGATCTTGTAGGGGCCAATGAAGCGGGGAGACAGCTTCCGGTACTTGGTCTTTAAGGGAAGATCACGGGTGGACAGCCAAACCTCTTGACCCACGACGTAGGCTGGTGCGGGGGCACGGTGGTGGTTGGCCTGCCCTTGGGCACGGTTGGAAGCAAGCTGAAGCGCGGCCCGGGCCCTCTCCCAGATACGGCCACATCTGGTTAGGTGGGTCTGGACGGAGGGCACGGCAATCTCTGCCTCCAGGGAAGGGAATAAGGGGGGTTGGTAGCCTAGAGAGCACTTGAAAGGGGACAGGTTGGAGGAGGCGTTAGGGTGGGAATTGTGGGCATATTCAATCCAGGGCAGATGTTCACTCCAGGTGGTCGGGTCGCCATGGGTGGCGCAGCGAATCGCTGCCTCCAACTGCTGATTTGTGCGCTCACACTGACCGTTAGACTGTGGATGATATCCCGAGGAGAGGCTCGCGGTGATCTTCAGGGCTGAATAGAAGGCAGACCAGACGTGTGAAGTGAACTGTGGACCCCGGTCGGAGACGATGTCGGCCGGAATTCCATGCAGGCGGAAAACATGCTGTGTGAGGAGGGAGGCTGTCTCCTGGGCTGAGGGTAGTTTCCGGAGGGCGATGAAGTGGGCCGCCTTGGAAAACCGGTCGACTATGGTGAGTATGGCGGTGTTACCCTGGGACTTGGGAAGGCCCGTAACGAAGTCGACCGCAATATGAGACCAGGGACGACTAGGAATCTTGAGTGGGAGGAGTAGACCGGAGCTTGGCTTGGTGGAGGATTTGTTGCGTGCGTACATATGGCAGGCAGATACAAAAGATTGCGTATCTGCCCTTAATGTCGGCCACCAAAAGCGTTGGCGCAATACCGCCTGTGTGCGGGCAACCCCTGGGTGGAAGGTCAGGCGGGAGGTGTGGGCCCATTCTAGTACCTTGGACTGCATTGATGTCGGAACATACAGGTCCTTCTGCATACCTCTTCTTGGGTCCGGCTCCAGCTCTTGGGCCCTCAATACCTCGGCTTCCAGCCCCGTCCTCATGCTAGTCACCATGCAGGAGGGAGGTAGGATCATTGGGGGCTCCTCCTCCGAGTCCGGGGACTGAAAAACGCGGGATAGCGCATCCGACTTCCCGTTCCTGGAACCCGGGATATAGTTAAGCGTGAGATTAAACCTACTGAAAAACATGGTCCACCTGGCCTGGCAAGGGTTTAGCCTCCGGGCCAACCTGAGGTATTCCAGGTTCTTGTGGTCCGTCAGAACCGTGAACGGCTGGCTAGCCCCCTCTAGGTGGTGTCGCCATTCCTCCAGGGCCATCTTCACCGCGAGCAGTTCCCTGTCTCCAATGCCGTAGTTGCGTTCAGCTGGGGACAGCCTACGGGAAAAGAAGGCGCAGGGGTGCAACTTCCCATCGGCCTGCTTGCGCTGGGAGAGGACAGCGCCGACCCCCACCTCCGAGGCGTCGACCTCCACCTGGAACTGCAATTTAGGATCAGGGTGGGAGAGGACGGGAGCTACAGTGAAGCAGGATTTCAGGTCACAGAACGCCGCCTCCGCTGCGTCTGACCAACAGAATGGGAGATTCATGAATGTGAGTGCTGTGAGGGGTGCGGCGACGCGGCCATAGTTCCTGATGAAACGTCTATAGAAGTTTGCGAACCCCAAAAAACGTTGCAACTCCCTTCTCCCCTTGGGCCTGGGCCACTGAGTCACGGCCTCCACCTTCTTGGCATCCATCCGCATCTCCCCGGCGGCCACCACGTACCCCAGAAAGGTGGTCTCCGAGAGGTGAAATTCCCACTTTTCAGCCTTGGCGAATAGGTGGTTCTCTAGGAGACATTGCAACACCTGGCGCACATGCTGCACATGCTCCTCAAGGCTGCGTGAAAAAATCAAGATGTCATCCAGATAAACAAATACAAATCGGTTGAGCATGTCCCGGAGGACGTCATTGATCAGGGACTGGAACACTCCTGGGGCATCGCAGAGCCCAAAAGGCATTACCAGGTATTCAAAATGTCCCTGGGGGTGGAGAAGGCTGTCTTCCATTCGTCCCCTTCCCAAATCCGGACCAGATGGTAAGCATTTCGGAGGTCTAACCTTGTAAAGATGCGAGAGCCGTGTAGCGGGGTAAAAGCCGAGTCGATGAGTGGCAACGGGTACCTGTTCCTGACCGTGATCTCATTCAGGGCTCGGTAGTCGACACAGGGGTGCAACGAGCCATCCTTCTTGTCGACAAAAAAAACCCGCCCCGACAGGGGAGGAGGAAGGGCGAATCTGTCCAGATGCTGGCGCCTGGGAGATGTAGTCATCCAGTGCCTCCCGCTCCGGCCTGGAGATGATGTAGATCCGGCGCCTAGGAAGAGAAGCACCGGGCAATATGTTAATGGTACAGTCATAAGGGAGATGTGGGGGGAGTGCTGAGGCCTGGTCCTCGCTAAACACCAGTGAAAGGTCCCAATAGCACTCGGGCACTGTTGATAGGTCAGGGGGGTCCTTCCTCGGCGGTGACACTGGGGGTAAGTGTGCTGCCTGGAGGCACTTGGTGTGGCATGCCGGGCTCCAGGCTACCACGTTGGGTCCCCCCCAGTCGATCACCGGATTGTGCTGTCTTAACCATGGAAGGCCCAGAACAATAGTCGCCTCCGGGCAGTCCAAGATGTAGAAGCACGCCATCTCCTGGTGGTTACCGGATAGGCGGAGTAGAACAGGGTCCGTCCGTCGGTCCACTCTGCCTAGGGTACGCCCATCCAGTGCCGTTATATTTAGGGGTCTTTCTATAGCCCGAGTCCCGATGCCCAGCTTAGCGGCCACGGAGCGGTCGATGAAACTCTCGTCCGCACCGCAGTCGATCAAAGCAGTGGTGTTGTAATCTCTTCCCCCCCAGGAAAGAGATGCTGCTAATACAAAACGATGGGAGGATTCCTCAATGGCCAGGCTCACCATGACCTCCCTTCCTATTGGTGAGCCTTTGCTTTTACCGGGCGGGCAGGGCATGATAGCGAGAGATGGCCCTCCTTGCCGCAATAGAAGCATAGGAAAAGCCGGCGGCGTCGCGAGCGTTCCTCTTTAGACACTCCAGCGCGACCTATTTGCATAGGTTCTGACGTCACCACAGGAGGGGGAGGCGCAGCCGCTGTGGGGGAACCCGGAAGCAAGTGCCGAAGTCCAACCATGGCGCCCACCTGCGAGTCACCTCGCCCCTGCCCTTGTTGTCTCTAGTTGGCTGTCGATCCGGATGGCCAATTCCACGACCTCTTCGAGGGACCCTGGTTCGTCTCGCATCGCTAGCTCCTCCCGCATTTCCACCTTCAGCCCCCCCAGAAATGCGTCCTGGAGGGCGCAGTCATTAAAGCCGCTTTCGGCGGCTAAATTGCGGAACTCCACAGAATACTTGGCGACGCTCCGGACGCCTTGCCTGAGAGCTCTTAAGCGCCCGGCTGCCTCCCGGCCGCCCACCGGGTGGTCGAAGACCCTTCACATCTCTGCGGCAAATAAGTCGTAGGAGGTACATATGTGGGAGCCCCGCTCCCATTTGGCGCTCGCCCAGGCCAGGGCTTCATCACGAAGGCAGCCGATCAGGTAGGCGATCTTGGCTCGGTCAGAGGTGTAGGTGAGGCGTTGTTGTTCAAAGACCAACCGGCATTGAACCAAGAAATGCTGGCATGCGCCGAGATTTCCACTGTAGGGGGCGTGTGGGGGACATTAGGTTCGTGGTGCGGCAATATAGGTGTTACCTGGGGAGCGGCTGGGGTTGGCTGTGCACTTGGTGAGTGAGGCAAGGGCGCGAGTTGTGCTTGTATGGCATTTAGGGTCTGAGCCATGCTCGACACCTCAGCCAAGAGGTAATTAATAGCTTGGGTGTGCTGGTCCATGACCTGCGCAGGTGGGTCGATTGGGGCTTGTTCTGCGCCCGCGGGGACTATTCCGGCTGGATCGTGCTGTTACGGACGGGGGTGAAGGACCCCAAAGCAGGCAAGGGTGCGAGTCTGGTTCGTTCAAATCTTTATTTCGATTGTCCGCGAGGCGGGCGAACACAAGAGGGGACGGCGCAGGCGGGTCCTAAGCCGTAACGGGAAGGTCGTCGTGGTCGTTGTCCTTGGTCCGTGATCCGTGGTCGTGGTCGTTGTCCTTGGTCCGTGATCCGTGATCCGTGATCCGTGGTCGTGGTCATGGTCGTGGTCAATGTTCCCTCTAATTTTTCGTTGGTCTGGGCAGAAAGACAACCTCCCTGAGCGCACTGAGTACCAGTGTGAGCGACATCATCGGTACTTGGATGATTCGTCTAAAGACGTTTCGCCGACGGACGTTTGACAGACGGGCAGGTCGCCGAATGGACGTTCCGCCGAACGTTCATTCGGCCGAACGGAGGTTTCTCCGAAACGGGATTTGCGCGCTCGCCCCGCCCCCGGATCGAGTGTGTTTTCAACCTTGGCCCGCGGGCCATAGGCCCGTTAGGATTTTGGAGGTGTCCAAATTATAGTAAAAATCAATGTTATTCTACCATCAATGACATCCTGGGAATAAGCACTCTTGGGCGGGTATGGCAGCCCGGGAATAAGCACTCTTGGGCGGGCATGGCAGCCCAGGAATAAGCACTCTTGGGCGGGCAGATGTAGCAGAACCGAGCCGTAAAATGACAGCAATCGGGTCAAATCCATCCTAAAACAGCATTTAATGATTAAATACAAATACTGGAGCTCTTTGGACATTAGAACCGAGCCCAGGGAAGTGAATTCCTCGGTAAAATGTCACGATGATGTCGCGATGGAGGCAAAAAAACGTCTATATACGTCCATTCGCCAAACGGCTCAAAATGCTCTCAAATTCGGTCAAATCCAGCCGAAAACAGCGTTTAATGATTAAATACAAATACTGGAGCTCTTTGGACATTAGAACCGAGCCCAGGGAAGTGACTTCCTCGGTAAAATGTCGCGATGGAGGCAAAAAAACGTCCATATACGTCCATTCGCCAAACGGCTCAAAATGCTCTCAAATTAATCCTTAAACTAACAAATACTAGTATTTGTATTTAATCATTAAACGCTGTTTGAACGAACGTTCATTCGGCGACCTGTCCGTCTGTCAAACGTCCGTCGGCAAAACGTCTTTAGGCGAATCATCCGGTCATGACATCATCATTCCTTGCTATGGGCACACCAGTATCACACCTGCCACAAGCAGGTGCATGTCAATGTTCCCTCTAATTTTTCATGTAAAACATGCAGTAAAACACGAAAAAAATAGGAGTGGACAGAGCTACTGCCACTGGCTGCCGCTTAAACGGCACCATCATGGGGAAAGGGGTAAAAAAAAAATACTGCGCGCCATATGATTGCTGCTGCGCAGAGAAGACGAGAGTAGTGCGCAATTGCGCACGCGCACAGCTTAGATGGAACATTGGTCGTGGTCGGGGTCCTTGGTCCGTGAAACGTGGTCGTTGTCCTTGGTCCGTGATCGTGGTCGTTGTCCTTGGTCCGTGATCCGTGGTCGTGGTCGTTGTCCTTTGTCCATGATCCGTGGTCGTAGGGGGGCAAAGCGTGGTCGGAATCCTGGGTGTAAACAAGAGGTCGATTATCAATAAGACAGGTAGGTAAAACACGAAAGGGTACCTCACAGTATTCAGTTTGACGATCCAGCAGCATGGTCATGTTCCTGGTGGCCTTAAATACTCCTTGTAGGGTAATGACTCACACCTGGCAGCACTCGAGTCATTAGGGGCTGGACCTGTGATTGGGTGACGGGCGCAACCAGCCACCAGTCTAGTCTGGGGCCTGACACCATGCAAGTCTGGGGAGAACATGGTAACCTCACACAGTGAGTTGCGAAGCTGGGAACGAATCCTCGATCTCAGAACTGTGTGGCCAATGCACTAACCACTTGCTGTAGGTAGCAATAGCTGTAGGTTTTTGAAGTTATTAAAACACGCCCTAAAGTTTTCCTTCAAATCCCAAGTTTTCCTGCAATTCTGTGTTAAAACGAGAAATTAATGACCAGTTTTTTTCTTTATAATCCCAAACTTCAAGATTCTTTATTTGTGAAATCAGCCAATGTTTTGACTCAAATAGTACAAATAGAAACTTGATCACATCCAAAAAATCTAAATGAGTCGTCTGCCTCACAGTTCTGAGATTGCTGGTTCAGTCCTGAGCTGTTTTGTGGATTTTCCATGTTCTCCCAGTGCCTGCGTTGGTTTTCAACAGGTACTCCGGTTTCCCCCCACATCCCAAAAACATGCATGGTTGACATATTGTCCTGGATGTGCACGCAAATTGTTGTTCGTCTCATTGTGCCCTGCGATTGGCTCAAAAGCTATTTGCCCTCTGCCTTTGACTCTGTCATTCCCATTCAACAACAAATAAACAAATCCACAAAAAAATGAATCTTAACCGGAAAAATTTGGTGCAGATCAAAAAGCTGGTTCGAGATTTTGCCGGAGAGATGGACTCGGTTCGCTTCTGAGCTGAGCGTGGTGCAGTTTGCCTTATGTGTGAAAGCAACCGCACCGTGGTACAGACAGAAGGTCAAATCCCACACCAATTGGCTTGTCACAGGCTTCTATAGCCACAGGCCATGTGGAAAATATTGTTTGGTTAGCAGTATGTCGTCTATCATTAGACAGAGGTAGAAATTTTGGCAGAATTTCAACATTACATCGCTAGCCTCTCATTTCTTCTCATTTTCTCAACCGCTTTATCCTTATTAGGGTCGAGGGCGTGCTGGAGCCAATCCCAGCTGGGACACCCTGAATCGGTGGACAGCCGATTGCAGGGCACAAGGAGACGGCCAACCATGCACACTCACACCTATACAGTTGTGGTCAAAAGTTTACATACACTTGTGAACAACATAATGTCATGGCTCTCTTGAGTTTCCAGTTATTTCTACAACTCTGATTTTTCTCTGATACAGTGATTGGAACAGATACTTCTTGGTTCTTTTATGACTTTATTAAGGGTTAACAGAAAAAGTGATCAAATCTGCTGTGTGAAAAATATACATACAGCAACACGAATTAGCAATTTTGGTGACTTAGAAAGTTGTGTCAGTGAAATGAGCTTCATAGCATGGCCTCTTAACTTCTTGTGAGTGATTATGAGTGACTACAGCTGGTGACTTCTCTGAGGCCATTTAAATAGGGCTCATTGGATGCAAACGCCCCCAAATGCTACAATGGGAAAGTCATAGGAGCTCAGCATGGATCTGAAAAAGCGAATCCTTGACTTGAATAAGTCAGGAAAGTCACTTGGAGCCATTTCAAAGCAGCTGCAGGTCCCAAGAGCAACAGTCCAAACAATTGGTTGTCGGTATAAAGTGCATGGCACTGTTTTGTCACTGCCACGATCAGGAAGAAACCGCAAGCTATCACCTGCTGCTGAGAGAAAATTGATCAGGAGGGTGAAGATTCAACCGAGAATCACCAAAAAGCAGATCTGACAAGAATTAGAAGCTGCTGGAACACAGGTGTCAGTGTCCACAGTCAAGCATGTTTTGCATCTCCATGGACTGAGAGGCTGAAGTGCAAGAAGGAAGCCCTTGCTCCAAAAGTGGCACCTTAAGGCTCGACTGAAGTTTGCTGCTGATCACATGGACAAAGATAAAACCTTCTGGAGGAAAGTTCTGTGGTCAGACGAAACAAAAATCGAGCTGTTTGGCCACAATGCCCAGCAATATGTTTGGAGGAGAAAAGGTAAGGCCTTTAACCCCAAGTACACCATGGCTACCGTCAAGCACGGTGGTGGTAGTATTATGCTGTGGGGCTGTTTTTCTACCAATGGAACTGGTGCTTTACAGAGAGTAAATGGGATAATGAATAAGGAGGATTACCTTCAAAATCTTCAAGATAACCTAAAGTCACCAGCCCAAAGATTGGGTCTTGGGCGCAGTTGGGTGTTCCAACAGGACAACGACCCCAAACACACATCAAAAGTGCTAATGGAATGGCTAAATCAGGCTAGAATTAAGGTTGTCGAATGGCCTTCCCGATGTCCTGACTTAAACCCCATTGAGAACTTGTGGACAATCCTGAAGAAACAATTCCACGTCAGAAAGCCATCAAATTTAACTGAACCACACCAATTCTGTCAAGAGGAGTGGTCAAAGATTCAACCAGAAGTTTCCCAGAAGCTTGTGGATGGCTACCAAAAGCACCTAATTGAATTGAAAATGGGGACATGTTACCAAATATTAGCGCTGCTGTATGTATATTTTTGACGCAACAGATTTGATCACTTTTTTCTGTTCACCCATAATCAAGTCATAAAAGAACCAAACTTCATGAATGTTTTGTTGTGACAAAGAAGTATCTGTTCCAATCATTCTATCAGAGAAAAATCTGAGTTGTAGAAATAACTCGAAACTCAAGGGAGTCATGACATTATGTTCTTCACAAGTGTATGTAAACTTTTGACCACAACTGTACAAAGGGGTAATTTAGAGTGTCCAATAAGCCTACCATGCATGTATTTTAGAATGTGGGAGGAAACCAGTGTACCTGGAGGAAACCCACGCAGGCCCAGGAAGAACATGCAAACTCCACACAGGTGGACCGACCTGGACTTGAACCCCAGGACCCCTGAGCTGTGAGGCCAACGCACTAACCACTCGCACCACCGGGCCGCCGATAGCCTTTGATTATTCAAATATCCCGCAAAACTTTGGAGTTGGACGAACCATGTCAGTATCAGCATTGATTGTATAAGATGGCGCTCCGTGATTGGTTACTATCCCATCCAGACCGTTTTGTCCAATGATTGAACACGTTTTGCGCACGCGTGAATTTCTTATCAAATGCTACAAAAATGTGAAGTAGAACCGCAGCAAAAACATCTGGAACAAAATACATTTGGTCCACACCAAAGAAAGCAAGTTGAATACGCCCCTAGACAATAGTTTATCAGTAAGAAAAAAAACTATATTGTTAAAAACAAGAGTTGCTTATATTTAACTCTGGGGCTGTTTTCAATTATTCCATTAATTTGTGGGATGTTCCAAACAGGTGTTTGTTGAGCATCACCCCGCCTCCCTTTGGATGGGTGGCTTGATGGATTGATAGATGGATGGATGGATGGACGGGTGGATGGATGGGCGGATGGGCGGATGGACGGATGGACGGATGGACGGATGGACGGATGGGCGGATGGGAGGATGGGAGGATGGCGGATGGAAGGATGGAGGGAGGGATGGAGGGAGGGAGGCAGGGAGGGAGGCAGGGATGGCTGGATGGATGGATGGATGGATGAATGAATGAGTGAGTGATTGAGTGAGGAGTGGGTCCAACGAGCAGGCGAGCGGCCGGGCGAGTGGGTGAGTGAGTATGAGTGAGTGAGTGAGTGAGTGAGTGAGTGAGTGAGTGAGTGAGTGAGTGAGTGAGTGACTGAGCGAGCGTGCAAGTGGGCGGGTGAGTGGGTTGGTGAGTTTGAGTGGGTGAGTGGGTGGGTGAGTGGGTGTGGGGAATGGTTGGTTGGACTGGTGAATGAATTGGTAAACAAATGAACGAGTGAACGAACGAACAAATGAACGAATGAATGTTTTTATTTACGTTTAACACAGAGTCAAAATGGCAGCCCCTTGAACAAGTGGTTAGAGCACCGGCCTCACAGTTCTGAGGTCGAGAGTTCGATCCCAGGTCGGTCCTTACTGTGTGCAGTTTGCATGTCTTCCTGATCTTACGTGGGTTTTTTTCCAGGTACCTGGCTTTCCTCCCACATTTCAAAAACTTGTAGGGTAGGCTAATTGAACACTCTAAATTGCCCCTCTGTATGTGTGTGTGTGCATTAATCGTAGTCCTTATTCTCCCTGTGCCTTGCGACAAAACAAATCAATTAATTATACATATGCAAACATTTTTACCCTTCTTAAATTTAAGAAAATTAAAAAATGAGTTTCTTCCTTAGTCGCAAGTGGGTACCCGGACGTTTCTTCGACGGACACTCGGTCGACGGACACTTCGTCCCCGGACGTTTCGTCGAACGGACGTTTGGTCCCCGGAGGTTTCGTCGAACGGACGTTTGGTCGACGGACGTTTCGTCGAACAGATGTTTGGTCGACGGACAGTTCGTCGAACGGACGTTTGGTCGACGGACAATTCGTCGCCGGATTCGCCGCTGGACATTTCGTCGAACGGACAATTCGTCGCCGGATTCGCTAGCTCTCAAAATTTTGTGGTCTAAGAATGTACTTTAAAAAGAGGTTTAATATTAAGGCATGAGTGGGCAATTAATTTCACAAAGGGAATTAACCTGTGGCTATAATCTTATATATTTACATGTATATGTTCATTAATTTGTATAGTCCCTTTATCCAATAAATCTAACTCAAACTCAAGTGCAGTTGCCAGACGACCAATCCATTTAAAGTGGGACCTCTGGTTGAAATGTACTGTTGACAAGCGCAGTGAATGAATGGGCTCTTTAACTGCCAATCGCCCAATGAAAATGGATTGGACGCCTATTGCTGTCAATGGCAGAATATGAGTTAATCTCACACACTGACTTGTCTAAGCTTTTCTGTGGAATTTTGTCTATTCAATACTGGCAGATTCTTCAATGGACAGCACAACAAACTGACCAGAGGTGCTACTACAACATGAAGGTCATGTGTTTATCAACATTGGTTTGTTCATTTATTGTTGTTTGAATAGGAAACTACGTTCATTGGAGAAAAGCTGACATTAAACAACATTCATTAATCAGCATTACATAGGAAATAGACCGAATTATTGCTTCCCTAAATCATTGTTTTACTGGTCAGTCAGCACCATGGACAGAGGTCACATCTGTTCAAACTGGACAGATGACCTCCGAAGCCCTGATGCTGCTACACAAACTCAAGAGACATCACTAGTGTTAGGCTTATCATTATTATAAATTTGCTTGAAATATAATCATTATATATATGTGCTTGCAATGAAGCTTAATAACATTAAAAAAGTCATTTCCTGTTGTTGGAAAAAAGCTTTTATGTGAATTGCTGGGATCGGACGAACTTAACCTACTGCTTTATTGTTTTCAGAGAACGTACATTGCACAATAGCACCTTGGCAACTTTTCTAGTTAAGTCTCTTGAGTTTGTGTAGCAACATCAGGGCTTTGGGCTTTAGTAATGTCAGGGCTTTAGTAATGTTTATTTACTTTTGAATTGCGAGCGTGAATGTGCGAGTCCTGGGTCAGGCACAGGGATATAACATTCAGCACGTTACCCTCGGCCGCCATTATCCTTTAGAGCAGGGGTCTCAAACTCGCGGCCCGCGGGCCAACTGCGTCCCTCGGGACGATAATTTGCGGCCCCCGTCTTAATATGAAAGATTAATGTTCGTGCGGCCCGCAAGATTGATATGAATGACACTTGTTGTGTTCGGAGCTGAATGAACAAATCACGGTGAGGTATACGGCTCTGGAGGGCGGGACATCGGCCGGGCTGTCCAGTGCCTCGCTCACTCACTCATTCATTCCTCCAATCAGCTGGGCGGAGGAGAAGCCGTGAAGCCGATCACTCCGCTCGGCCCGCACACTCCTCTGCTGCTCTCAGCATAGAACTGAATGAGGCGCTATGATCCGTGATCCAGCCTGTGTCAGTGTCTGTAGCCATCTCCGCGAGTGAAACGGAGAAACGGAGAGCGAAAGTGCGCATGCGCCACAAACCCGTGCGACTGAAAGTGAAAGATCAACCCGAGACTCATTCCAAGTGGAAAAACATATTACAGAGCCCCAGAGATTTCTCTTTCAAAGCCTGCCGTGAAGAGAAAGGTTGGTGATGAGCACAGACAGTTTCAAGAAAAGTGGGGAGTGGAATATTTCTTTGTTGAACACAGGGGCACCCCGACGTGTCTCATTTGCACTGAAAAAGTTGCGGTGCACAAGGAATACAATTTGAAACGTCATTATACTACGAGACATGCTGAGGAGTACGAAAAATACCAGGGAGATGAGAGAGCCAACCAGGTTGCCAGTCTTAAAACATGTCTTCTGAGGCAACAGGATTTCTTCAAGAAGGCTACCAAAGACAGTAATGCAGCAGTCGAAGCTAGCTACGCCGTTTGTGAGTTGATTGCTAAAGCAGGAAAGCCATTCACAGAAGGTGAATTTATCAAAAAGTGCATATTACAGGCTGCACATATTGTCTGTCCAGAATAGAAAAGTCTGTTCAACCACATCAGCCTTTCTGCCAACACCGTGGCAGAGCGCATTTCCCACCTGTCAAGTGACATTTATGATCAACTGTGTGAGAAAGCACAATGTTTCAGTGTATATTCAGTGACTCTTGATGAGACCACAGGCATCACAGACTGCCCAGCTCGCAATATATGTCCGTGGTGTTGATGACAATTTTGAAGTCATGGAGGAGTTGCTCACAGTAATTCCAATACATGGCCAGACCACCGCTAAGGAAATATTTCACCAGCTGTGTGATGCCATTAAGAATGCCAGTTTGCCATGGAAGAGCTTTGTTGGAATAACAACCAATGGCGCCCCATCAATGACAGGGAGGACGAATGGACTGGTAGCAGTTGTTCAAAAAAAACTGGAAGAGGAGGGTGTGGAGGAGGCCATAGCTCTGCAGTGCATTATCCATCAGCAGGCCCTTTGTAGCAGATGCCTGAAGTTTGACAATGTGATGTCTGTCGTTGTGAAATGTGTCAACCAAATCAGATCGAGGGGCTTAAAGCACAGAAGGTTCCGCGCTTTTTTAGAGGAAATGGAGTCCGAATATGGGGATGTGCTCTACTTCACTGAGGTACGTTGGCTCAGCAGGGGAAACGTGTTGAAGAGATTTTTTGAGTTGAGAGCAGAAGTAAAAGACTTCATGGAGATAGACGGGGTTGCTGTTCCTGTGCTAAGTGATCCCAAATGGCTCATGGACTTGGTTTTTCTTGTTGATATCACACATGAGCTTAAGGTACTGAACAAGAAGCTACAAGGCCAGGGGCAACTTGTCAGTGCTGCCTATGACAACGTGAGAGCATTCTGCACTAAACTTGTGTTATGGAAAGCCCAGCTCTCTCAGACAAACCTTTGCCATTTCCCAGCATGCAAGGCTTTCGTGGATGCAGGCACACTATTCAGTGGTGAGAAGTATGTTGAGGCCATTTTGAAGCTACAGGAGGAATTTGATCACAGATTTGCAGACTTCAAGACACACAAAGCCACATTTCAAATTTTGGCGGACCCCTTCTCCTTTGATGTGCAAGATGCCCCTCCTGAGCTTCAAATTGAGCTCATTGACCTGCATTGCAACTCTGCACTCAAAGCCAAGTTCAGGGAGGTGAGTGGAGAAGCAGACAAGCTTGGGCAATTTTTGAGAGAGTTGACCCCCAGCTTCCCTGAACTTTCCCGAATGTTCAACCGGACCATGTGCCTTTTTGGGAGCACATACTTGTGTGAGAAGCTCTTCTCCACCTTGAACTTCAATAAGTCCAAGTACAGGTCCAGACTTACTGATGAGCATTGTGAAATATGAACTGTATTCTGATATTTAATCTTGCACCCTTCTGCACTCTTATGAATTTAGTTACTAGAATAGAATTTTTACTGACACCTACAGGTCAAGGCCTGTCATCACTTTGTATATAACACACACCTTTTCGTGTTCCCGCCTAAAGTTTGTCTCCGCCTAACTTCTATTAAATACCATCACCGACCGAGCGGACGGCGTATCTGGTTGGGGGACCTCGGCGTGGACGCTAGCTCTGTCCGTCCGCTGCCCCCTTCTTAGGAAGGGTGGGGGCTAGCCAAGGGGGCTAGCCAAGAACAAAGGAAGCTGACCGAGCAGCGACCATTTTGAGAGCGGTCGAGATGAGGCCTCCCTTCCAGATAACCTCCTTCGGCCGGGAGTTAAAAACTACCACGTGTTTTGCTGCTTCCTCTGTATGAAGATTATTGTCGAGGCAACCAAGCTTTAGCATTTTGGTGCCGAGAACCCGAGATTCTTCTCTGCTTTCCGGCCACGGCAGATCGACAGAAGGATGGATGGCTTGACGTCGGCTACTCCAGCCTTGAGAGAGGGCGATCTGGCCTGCTGGCCCGGGAACAGATTACGAATTATCCTTTCGTACAGAGGAGGCACCAAAAAACGGTAAGGCACTTTTTAAAATTAATTTGTAGAATCCAACCCAGCATAAGGCCCCGTTTCCCTTCGAGGAAGGGAAATGCTTCATTCGTAAAAAAAAGAAAAGTTGCGTATACTCTTCTCTGTGTGTCGGAGAGGCTTCTTTCTGTGTGTCGGAAAGGCATCTTTCTGTGTGTCGGATTGGTGTATAAAAGTATACAGCAGGATAAAAGGCTGTGTGTCGGCCTATCTGCCTGGAAAGCAGACAGAGGAGGAGGTTGCGCCTCCCCGCCAAGGGACTTCGAGGGTTGTGTTAAAAATATAGAAGAAATATATTGTTATACAGTGCCAAGATAATGAAAGAGCTCGATATAAAGAAAAAAAAGAAATAGAATAAAACTATAAACGCATGCAAGTAATCTTCATATGAATATATATATATATATATATATATATATATATATATATATAAGTACGCTATGACGCGTTCATAAATGATATAAGTACGATTGCCGCGAAAAATAGGAGTTTAATCGGCGAAAAAGAATACTTAGACGGATAAAAATAAGTATTTAAGAGATGGTGGATTGGGACAGGATGGGGGGGTTGAAAAGCAGACCACATGTGAGAGGAAACAAAGGAAAAAATGGCGGCGAGCCAACTGAAGTTAAAACTGCCTTTCTTCCCCAGCTCACTTTCCACTAACCCAGGAAGATATATATATATATTAGGCCTGTTAAGAAACAGTGCCCCCCCTGTTCAGCCCACTCCTCGTGCCAGGCTCCACTCCAGGCCAGGAGCGCGAGGGGGGGATTGGAATGCAAGAAATCTCAGGTTACATCTCACATTCCACACGATGGAGCAAGGAGGAGCAGAGACAGTAATAGAAAGAAAATAAGAGTTAGAGACAGAAAATTGACAATGTAACATATTGGTGACAAATTATGGGTCCTATAATAAATACTGAAATTTATCATTAGGCAATGATTAAGAAAATTGCTAAGTAGAAGGTTAGTTTCTCTAAATTTTAATTGTGGTAAGAGTGAGCTACAAAAAATGGCTCTTATATTAAATAAACACAAGCTTGGAGCAAAATAGCAATTCAACAAGTGCAATTTAGCTATTTTAGCAAAAAGAGAGGGATTTGCGATTTAGACTTAAGTATTAGGCATCATCCAAATTATTAATGATATCAAACATGAAGACAATGCAGAAATGGCATTGATCCAAATTATTAGGTAAATTGTAGCTTGCAAGTTTAGATAAAATAATTAATTTAGGATAGGCATGATTTCTCTGAGATGGATTGAAGAATCATACATATTCAGTGCACGGGATATGTATCTTGTTTTGCCCATCAGCAGATGAAATATGCTTTGGTGTGGGTCATATTAATGACTATTAGAATATTAATTGCATTAGCATCGAACAATTGATGTCAACCAAATGACGTTAACCTATTTTCTTTTGAGAATGATTAGGCTGATAGGACAGCAAAATGGAGGTAAGCTGCCAAGAAGCCCAGACGTGGGATGGCGCTCTTCACCAGTGATAGAAAAAATTTGCAGACCACTGATGTCTGAAAATGAGTGTGAGCATGAATGGTTGTTTGTTTGTCTTTTTGTGTTTTTGATTGGCTGACCACCGAGATATGATCAATCGGTTAGGTATCAAGGTGGAAAATGATTTAGCAAATTGGAATCGATTTCAGAATTCGCCAATAAGCCGTTTCACGGATGGCAACGCCAAATTATGGAAAAATATTTCGTCCAAGGAAATTTTTAATGAAAAAGCAGCAGTACTCCAAATGTGAAATTTGAAGTGGAGAAACAAATCTGCTATGCGAAATTTGGGAGCACTGGGAAAAACAAAGACAGTGCTTGATACGAAATTCCAAAGTACTATTGATTTATTGTGATAATGGCATCCAAATTGTGTTAACAGAATAATTGACTGAATTGAAAAAAGGTTCCATATTTCATTATGAAATCATTGCGCCTACATAACGAGGTCAACCGGACAACAAAATATGGACATCCTATTTAGTAGACCATACCAAACGCCATTATTCACTACACGATTGGAACTAGAGGATGAGGCTAATCTGGCTATCTGCATAAAAGAAAAAAACTTTAAAGGAACACACTGAATTTGGGTTAGCAGGAGGAGACTGTGCTTCCTAACAGAAAACAGACTGGACCAATGGCGGTCCCGGGAGCCTGGGTGCTCAACACACGTGTTCCTGACCAACCAGCAGACATGAAAATAGCAGGATCCATTTTGTGCACTGTAAGAAGGTTCTCTCAGTTGAAACGTATGAGGAGACAGGTAAGATAAACGTTTTGACGTAATCAGACGAAATGGCAAGCACTCCAATATTGATTGGAAAGATTATTGCTCAGGGAGCAATGCTGTAAGCATAAGGAACTTTTTATATTGGTTTTATTGTCTCCATAAAAAAGTGAAAGCGTTTCAATTGAGACTAAACCTTCTTACAGATAGTTAAAGTAAACAATTGAGACTAGATCTTCTTACAGATTTTTAAAGTAAACAAATAGAGAGAAAATAAACTACAATGGATAGAAATGTTACTAGATTTTAATTGTATGCCTGACTATTGAAAAATATTGATTAAGAAAGTTTTATAGGAGATGATTGACAAACTCCAAAGACAATTCAATGTTACATTTGATAAAAAGACTACTAGATTGGGATATTTTGAATTTCAAACAACTGAGTTTAATATGCAACGCGATACACATTGTTAAATGAATTGGGACTTGATTAGTATGCATTTTATAAGTAATGAGTTTTAATTGCCTTAAAGGATACAATTATGCTAAAATATTAACCTTGACAAACAAGGAGTGATTACAATTTAGTGGGTTCAATTATATTCAGAATTATAAATGTGTGCATTTTGTTTCTGGATATTAATTGATGTGAATTTAACTGTTACAGAGAACGGGAAAGCTGTTTTCCTGGGGAGAAAGCACCCTGGTTTGCTTTTTGTATTTTTCCTATTTTTAGTATGATGAGTTAATTTGTGTAATTACGGGAAAGGGAAAAACAAATAGTGTTCTTGATCTTAACAAGGAGGCAGTGATCATAATAGAATACCAGCTAGCATATTTGATTTTGACTGATAAGGCATTTAAATTTTCACAAACTATAGTGATGGAATAAGTAAGATTGTTGCGATTTTTGTTCATTGGGGTATTAAGCCGAACAAAATAGCCGTAAGCAAATGTTAAGCACGTGTTGAAGACAACGACAGAACACAGCAGCATACACAACAACAAAACTGAGCCGATCTCAAGAACAGTCAGCAGACGAACTGTACAAAACTAAAGGCCTACCGTGCCTACCAAAAATTTATTCCAAAATTGATCCATAAATGTCTCAACGGGATATTTGATGAACAGGTATAAATACCTATTTTAAAATTTTTGTAGGAACTGTTTAATTTGTTATTTTATTGATCTGTAAAGAACATGGGATCTCCAGAATCATCTGGAGTGACAATGGAGCTCATTTTGCAAACAGCATAGTGCAAAAGATGGCAAAACACCTAAGTAGAGCGAACAAATGGTACGATAAAACCAAGGCTTAAGAAAACCATGGGGGAGATAAATAAGCCATGGCCAGAACGCCTAACACTGGCCAAAACGTATACGAAGATAGTACCAACGAGCTCGGGATAAACACCTTTTGAGATAGTTCATGGAAGACCATTCCAACTTCCTCTATGGGAAGATGAATCATGACGAGAGACTAAGGAAGGAGAGAAACTTATCCAAAGAACATGTAAGCTGCCGTGATACTTTTGTCTATCTTGCAGGAGGTGGTGAAGCCAGGTGACTGGATCCTGATCTGAGTCATAAAAGGAAGTCCTGGTTCTCTCCACGATGGGAAGACCCATTCGTGGCCCAACTCACCAACCTCCACAGCAGCAAAGATCGCTGAAAAGTCAAAGTCGATTCATCAACCTCAGGTCAAGGTAGTTCGAGACACAGGTGACTCTTGAGTAGACTGTAAGTCGGACGGTGTCAAAACCCTTGTCCGTGAAAAACTCATCTGACGTCTACTAACCTGCCACGAGCACCCCTCACTTAACCCTGACCTCCCATAGACTTTGCACCTCTATACAGAAACCACAGTGAAAGCTGTTGCCACCCACATCACAGTTACTGGACTGTCAGTGACTGCACTGTCAGTGACAACCTGGGCGTGTCTGAACACCCCACCCACAAAGACTCAAGCTGGAAACCAAGATGGTGACATACTCCTATCACAGAGGAGAGTGAAGTGGTATGGAAAGAACAATCTGGAGAACTACTATGAAGAAGATGTGTGGTATAATTTCATGGTGTTCCAGAAAAAACTGATTGTTGCGAATGAAAGTTGTTGTGTGTAGCCGTATACCCATTTCCACAGATCCTGACATCCTGAATTCACTGGGTCGAGGCGTCACATTTAAATCTGCAGTCGTGCAGATGGTCTAAAATGCATTCCTTTTAAGGAGCGTGAACATAACAGTAAGAGATCAAAATCAGTGCAAAATCAGTGCAATTCAAACCACGTGATTCAATCTGGGGCGATGATGTTCCTGTTGACCAAAGGTTGTGGTCCACCCCCCCAGAAAATCATGTGTAAAGACATTGAGCTGTTACATGAGTGTTCATTAACCAAACTGTCAAGGCCCTACAGGGTATAGCAGATGATTTAAAAGCCTTTAGGGAAGTTGCAGGACCGATAGTCCTGGATCTGATAACAGCCAAAGATGGAGATGTGTGTGCCATGATGGGAGAACACTGCTGCACCTTCATCCCAGATGAAACCAGTACATTACTCGTGCCGTAGCTGAAATAAAGGCCCTAGTCAACACCATGGCCCAGGATCATTCAGCCGTAGGTGTATCATTGTGGTCGTGGTTAATAACCGGGTCATGATTCTCAATTCTGTTTAAAATTGCAACCTTGCGGTTTTTGCTACTGTTCTGTATTTTTTCTATGTGTGTAATCCCCTGTATGAAAGTTATGATTCAAAGCACAATCCAGCACACGCTAGTAGGTTATAGTGACACAGTATCCCCGCATGACAGACCATACTGGAGATTATCGCATTCTTTCGAAGTGTGACGAGTCCTCTATGCAAATGTGTTTGTCTTGATTTAAATATTGGGTTCGCTCATTAAGAGGGACGTAGAGGAATTTTTACCACTGATTAGATCATTTCTCGCCTCTGCCTTGACATGTGATTTTGTTATTTTCCATACCCTGTTGAGTAACTGTCAATGATATTTGTATTCTAGAACCTGGAGGGGAGGGATACAAATTGATGTTTAATGAAAATTCTTTCAAGTCACAACAGGGGGGAAATGTGAAATATGAACTGTATTCTTATATTTAATCTTGCACCCTTCTGCACTCTTATGAATTTAGTTACTAGAATAGAATTTTTACTGACACCTACAGGTCAAGGCCTGTCATCACTTTGTATATAACACACCCCTTTTCATGTTCCCACCTAAAGTTTGTCTCCGCCTAACTTCTATTAAATACCATCACCGACCGAGCGGACGGCGTATCTGGTTGGGGGACCTCGGCGTGGACGCTAGCTCTGTCCGTCCGCTGCCCCCTTCTTAGGAAGGGTGGGGGCTAGCCAAGGGGGCTAGCCAAGAACAAAGGAAGCGGACCGAGCAGCGACCATTTTGAGAGCGGTCGAGATGAGGCCTCCCTTCCAGATAACCTCCTTCGGCCGGGAGTTAAAAACTACCACGTGTTTTGCTGCTTCCTCTGTATGAAGATTATTGTCGAGGCAACCCAGCTTTGACAAGCATCTTCAAGCTCTACTGAGGGTCTCCACTGCTTCCTCCCTCAAGCCAAATTTGACTCAGCTATGTGAGAAGAAGCGCTGCCAGGTCTCTAGCAGCAAGGAGTAGGCAAGAGAAGCCGTGTTCAGAATATTTCATGTTCAATGTTCCATTCAAGTTCAGAAAGTTAAAGGTTAAAGAGCTGTTAATACAGACATTTGAAACGGAATAAAAATAATTCATTTTCTCTACTTAGTCAGCCAGTGTATATCTACTGTATGCTCATTATTATTATTTTATTTTTGTATTACTGATTGATTTATTTTTATTCATCTTTAAGTTAATTTATTTATTTATTCATTATTTGTTGTAAAAAAATAAAGATATTTGATAACATTGGAATGTTTTATCAGCGCTTTTCTTGTGGAAATCCTGATGCGGCCCAGTCTCACCCAGACTCGGCCTATATCGGCCCCCAGGTAAATTGAGTTTGAGACCCCTGCTTTAGAGTGTCTATGACGGTCATAGCAAGGAATTTATGTTATTGATATTTCATTGTTTGCCCTGTTGAATAGTTGAGAAGGACTTCTCGAAGTTGTAAAAAGAAAGGATAAAAGATGTTATGACCGTATATTGAACGGGTGTAATTGTACATTATATTTTGGGTTGTAAAGTGTTCCTAATATATATATATATATATATATATATATATATATATATATATATATATATATATATATATATATATATATATATATATATATATATACAGAAAAAGTGATCAAATCATGTTATATTTTGTCCATCAATACTTATTATTCCAAATGGTCTGTTAGCTTCCTTTCATTGCTTTTCCCGTTGGTTGCACTTCTTCCAGATGTGTTTTCATATTGAAGCATTTAACCAATCACATTTCAGCCATTATTTGTTGCCAGATCAGATCTGCCTCAAAGCCTTCACAATCAGTTCTTGCGGGCTCTGCTGCATTAAACTAGACTGTTGCTTTTGACCAATCAGATTTCGAGTTGGCAACCCCACAATGATTTTTCATAGGCGTTAGCATTTTTCTGGCTGGGACATGTCATTGCTTTCACAAACTAGTAGGCGGGCCAAAGCAGTACCCGAGGCAGCCGAGATCGCAAACTCCACCCACAATGGCCGACAGAAGCAACAACAAATGGATTCTGTTTGCTCACAAAGCTATTTTCCAGACGGACTAACAAATTACAAGTCTGATCTTTAACTTTTATCTATGGAAAATAAGATTTGCATTAGGATTAAGGAAATGATCATGAGCACAACAAATAAGATTTTATCATCAATATTTTATTACACATTTAAATAAATATTTCGTCCTTAAAATCACTTTACAGACCAAATAAAATATATTTTTAGATCTAAAAAATCAGACATACAATGGTTTAGACGACAAGGGTGCTAAACAAATAAAGAGTATGACCAGGCTGGGTTTCATTACACCTTTAACAACATTTATCCACACAACACCGAAGTAAGTGTGAAAAATCGGTGGTAATAAACTATAGCTGCCACTTGTTTTACAATTGTATTATCAGAGCATTTGCGATTAATTCTTTATGGTTTCCTTGAGCACCAGGCCCGAGTATACAAAAAGACCCCAAAAGTAAAATGGGCATTAAAAAAAAAACTCTACTAACTTACATCAATATGTTTGTGCATCTAAAAAATAACTCATTCAGTTTTTTTGAGATTTATATGAATCAGAAATTAATAGTCTGATGTACAAAAATAGATTCTCACTTTTGTCTATTTACAGTTTTCCACACCACCCCAAAAATAAAAAATAACAGAGCTACATGTTAAGATAGAAATAGTATTGCTCAGTTAAAAAGAGCAGAGGAGAGCATGGAATCTATTCTGATAAATCAGACAGTCTGTCTGCTTTCCTTCAGTCACACTACCTTTTCCAACTTCAAATCCTTAGCCCTTTCATGAGTACTTTGTACGTTTAGTCCTTTGGTTAAATGGATATTGAATGAAGTCAAAAGGACGATGTTGGCTTGGATGTGCAGGTTGCTGACCACTTGGCATTCTCTTCATAAAATGGACCTCCCGCTGGTGCTGTCGTGTCCGCGAGCCTTTCCGTGGCCGTCCTCGACGGGTGAAGGCCATGTACCATCCCTCATACCTGGCATTTCTCAGCGCCGTGTAGTTGTTCTCCAATACAATTTCAGTAAAGATACAGTCACGCCCTAGTCCATTTTTCTGCACAAATCACATGTTTGTTAATGCCTAACAATGTAAGCAGATATTAACTCATCTGTCCCCTCTATGGTCACATCAAGACACAGGCAAACTCACTAATGCCTTCTTTTCTCATTCCATAAACACAGCATGTTACACACATTACCAATGGAGGAAACAGGTCCTTTTGGGAACCAGATTTTTTTTAAATCTACCACACAGACATGAAATAATGATTTTACAGTGAAGATGACTTGAACACAGTGCTATAAGAAAATTAAACAAAATAAAAACAACAACAAATCCCCTACAAATTGTGATTGTGTCTTTCTTTTCAATAAATCTCAGTACAACTCCTTTGATTAGGTTAGCATAATCTTTAACATTTGACTCAAGATCCCACAGCAGTACAACTTCTCACCTTGCCAATGAGCTTCCCCCGCTTGTTCATGCAGATGTAGAGGCTAGTCTCGGCTCCCTTGATACGCACTCGACTTCCAAATGTGTCTGTCTCCACAATTAGTTTAGCTGACAGGTAACAAAAACACTACTGTTAGCAAACAACGTTTGAACAATGTATTGGTCCCGCTCTGAAGTATTTTAAACTAATTTCATCTGACTCCTTTGACCTGTTTGATTGCCTGAACATGACATTATGAAAATATGCAAGTAATTAACAGAAAAGCTTTTTCAAATAACACCCTCACTGTCTACATATGTAACAAAGAAACTTGTGGAATCCGTCCAGGATTTATGCATCCTCAAATTCATTCAAAAATGATATCAGGTGTTCTTTGAGTCTTTGAAAGTTATGGAGGCAGGCATATCATCCCCATGAATATATGTTTTGTAAATAAATCTGCATGGATCTCTCACATTAAGCTTTACATACTCCATTGCTCAAAAGATTTGGGTTTTCCCTTCATTGCTATTCAGTAAAATAAGATAAAGGTCTGGATCCGCGTGGAGATAAGCAAATATGTGGACAAATGCTACGTTAACAGGCTATTTTTGTTTCCTTAAATGTAGTATAAGAGGACAAAAAGTATAAACATGACTGCACAATTCATTCATTTATCAAACTGCGCATCCTCGTAAGGGTTTCAGTGGTTGCTGGAGCCTATCCCAGCCAACTTCAGGCGAATAGCAGACTACACCCCATCCTGGTAGCCAGTCAGCCGTAGGGCACGCAGAGAGACAGATGACCATTCACACTCAGCATGTAATTTACCTGTTTCATTTGTTTGTGGGGACACACTATAACTTTCTCTTTTGTTGCGAATAAATAAAAAAGTGACATTTTTTTTTCATTTAGTAGTTTAGTCCCTTTACAAGACAATTTTGGCTTTTGAAGAGAAACTATGCATAATATGTTCAGGAGGTCGAAGATAACAATTTAATGGTTCATCCAGACAGACAAGTCCTCTGGAGGATGTCCAGCACCATTCTCAGTCAAAAGGGCAATCAGCTCTTGCTATCTTTTGAAACAGCATAA